>NC_051118.1:3735421-3920085 GCF_014839805.1 Manduca sexta | reverse complement strand
GTGCGATACCCATACGGATATACTTCAGTTTCGGCACTGTCTGCTCGTAGCCTATATCTATATAATGTCGCTTGGTATCATACTATATTAAATTAATTTGACGTATTTTAATAACCAATTTTAATGAAACCTTTACAATGACATCTTAACAATATTTAATAATACAGAACAATGCTTTCATTACATTAACGTAATACTTAGTTCTTCATGTTTACTTAAATACTTTAAGTAACATAATATTCATTTTTCATTTTCATCGCTATTATCAGAATCAGAATCATTTATATTCTCAGGTCCTTTAAAATTAAGCCAGGGATGTATCTTGTCACAGGAAACAACGTTTTCATATACTTTGTTACCTTTTTTTGTTAATGGGGTATCTTTCACTACATATCTATCATTAGGTAGTACCTTTACAATCCTATACGGACCTTGAAATTTAGGCATAAGTTTTTTTGATTTACCTAGCCTGTCTTTATCAATAAAGGTCACTTTTTCGACTTCGAACGAGATCACCTTCACAATACTTTGTCGGTGATTTTCTATGTTTATCAAAACGAGTTTTAGCAATTGTCTGTTCCTTTTCAATTCTATTAACAGAATCATTTCTTAAATTCGTCAATTCATTGCCACTCAAGCGATCAATGGTCATATTTATCACGTCACTTAACTTGTTTTCCGATGTACTCATTATCTTGAAGCCAAATAATAATTCAGAAGGACTTTTTCCCGTAGTTTTATTAACGGATGTATTCAAACCTAACTGAACCTCACCTATACACTCATCCCATGTGTTATCGTCTTTTTGACATTTAGTACTTAAAGCATCCAAAATTGTGCGATTATATCGCTCTACTTGTCCGTTTGCCCTCGGGGTTGCTACGGCGTTTAAAATATGTTTAATGCCTATAGCTTCAACAAAAGATTTAAATTTGAAACTCGTAAAACACGTACCCTATCAGTAATTAGACGAGTAGGTGCCCCAAAAGACTAGAAATGTTCTCAAAAATACGAATTGCGGTAGCGGTCTTTGTATTTTTAACTGCTTTCAAATTTATAAATTTCGTAAATGCATCTATGATTACTAACAGATACATGTTGCCCCTACGGGAACGCACAAATGGACCCAAATGATCCGCATGCAATGTGTGAAATGGTATATCTGGTTTTGGGATTGGATGTAATTGTCCTTCTTTAGGCCCACCAGGAATCTTATGGTATGCACATTGCAAACATGCGGCTACGTACTTTTGGTAAACCTCCTCATCTTGGGGAACCAAAACGATGTTTTATGTTTTTTCTAATGTCTTATCATACCCAAAATGGCCTACGTCATCGTGGTTCATCCTCAATAACTGCTACCGGACGGGTTTAGGAACAACCCAACGCAAACCATCTTCGGTTATTTTAAAGACATAATTACCTTTTATCTGATAATTTTATGAACATCGACAATAGTCTTTGTGTTTGTATCTAATAGAATGGCTTTAATCTTGTTAATCTCGTCATCATCACTCTGAACAGTTGCAATCCAATCTTGAATATTCACAGTCAATACGTCTATCACATGATCATTGTTTAATTTGGTGAACTCAGCAACAGGAGCACGGCTAAGTGCATCGACATGAGACATCCTTGAACCGGGTCTATATTCAATCTCACAGTCGTACTCCTGGAACTGCATCCACCAACGACCTATCCTGGGGATTAAATCCCTTTTTGTCAACGTCGTCCGTAACGCTCCGCAGTCCGTAATTATTTTAAACCTAATGCCTAATAAGTACACGCGAAATCTGTTTAATGATGCTACCACTGCTAAAGTTTCTAAATCAAAAGAATGCAACTTTTGTTCGTCAGGGGTAGTCTTACGACTATAATACGCCACAGGTCTTATAAGTCCGCATAGGCTGCGTTGCATTAGAATACCCGCTATACCGTATTTCGAAGCATCTGTATGCAACTCGGTTTCCAATTTTGCATCATACAATGCGAGTAATGGTCTTTCTGTTAGTTTACTTTTCAGAGTCTCAAACGCTAAATCATGTTCATCTGTCCATTCCCATGTAAAGTGCTTTCTCAACAAATCAGTCAGAGGTCGCGCTATCAAGGAAAAGTCTTTTACAAATCGCCTAAAATAACTGGCTAATCCAATGAAACGTCGAACTTCGTGAACATTCTTTGGGACTGGAAAATTTGATACGGCGAATATTTTTCGAGAACCGGGTCGTATACCCGTACCACTAACTTCATAACCCAAAAAAGTCAATTCTCTTTTATAAAAGAAAAAGCACTTATTTAGCTTGAGGGTCAAATTTGCGTCACGAAGGTTATTTAAAACCTCATCTAATCTTTCAAGGCCTTCTTCAAATGTTTGTGCCGGTATTAAAACATCATCCATATATACAAGCACGTACTTAATTTTAGACAAAATCTTGTTCATCAACCTTTGGAACACTGAAGGTGCATTCGCTAACCCAAAAGGCATCCTTTTAAATTGATATTGGCCGTCAGGTGTTACGAAAGCAGTTTTGTCTTGGGAGCCTTCCTCCAAAGGTATTTGGTAATATCCTGACGCTAGGTCTAAACTAATAAATAATGAGTTACCGGCTAAACGATCCAACTGATCATCGATCAATGGTAGAGGAAAATGCTGCTTTTTTGTTCGACTATTCAATGTACGATAATCAACACAAAGCCGCCTGTCACCAGTCTTTTTCTTAACCAATAGAACTGGACTAGCATAGGCGGAATTGGACTCGCATATTATGTCTGCGTCGAGCATTTCCTTTACCATACACCTGACAAGTTCCCTTCCGGGTACGATAACCTATACGGCCTATAAACAACGGGTCTATCGTCAGTAAGTTCGATTTCCATCGTTTCTATATTGGTATATCCTAAATCCATCATATTATGTGAAAAACACGTTTTATATTTCTGAAGAAGTTCTTTTAACTGTTTTACTTCACAATTAGATAAATGATCACCGTGGTTTAACATTTCATCGGTGTCTTTACTGTCGAAATCAATATATTGATGTCAAAAGATTTATCCGTAACTAAAGCACGTGTCATTAAAGATCCTTTTCAAAATTTAATACACAGTCACAAACATTCTGTACTAATAAAGCACACATTCCATTCGTTATACTATATTCTCCAGGCATCAGGTAGTACTCTTTGCCAGGGGAACCACGCAAGAAGCCATTTACGTATACACTTCCTGAATAATTATCAATATCGCTTCTTATTTTGATAATAGATGTATTGCGTGGCGCGATAGAAAAGTCATCTGACAGGAAAAGTTTTAACTTTGGTGGCAATGTTCGTTCAAACCTCAAGATATCACTAGTTTTATTATAGTAATTCCCGGTTTTCGGTAAAGCTATGACCGATCAGTACAGAATACTTAATTACACTATCATCAACTATATAGACGTCAACTGACTCGATTATGTTCTGGATTTCAACCTTAACTGTAGCTCTGCCCAATGGTAATACAATGTTATTTCCTATACCCCGCATTGTAGGTAGCCGCCCTATCGACCACTGAATACCTAACCTTTCTGCTTCCACTACGACGTAGCAGCGTACACTGACTTCCTAAGTCTACATATCCATGAATGGGTTGGTCATTCAGCTTCAAGTCAATAAGATATTTGTCATTACTTGTATCAAAAGAATCTAATTTCATAACGGTCTTTTCTTTATCTACGTCTAATCTGGATTTGTCATTATTGAGTAGTTTTGGGCAGTTTCCCGCTAAATGACCGATTTTCTTGCAAATGTTACATTTCAAAATTTTCTTATCACACCTGTAGCTATAATGACCGGATTCGTTACAATTGAAACAAACAATAGGCTTCAGACTATCATTCGTCTTGACTACCCTCGAAGTAGTTGTAGGATTATTTTGCCCGTTACCATTTAACCCCACTCTTTTATCAAGATTGCTTTTAATTCTATTATCAGATTCTCGCGATTGCTGTTTAATAGACTGGAAATATTTTAATATCTGTTCCGGTTCTTCACATTTAGTAGCCTTAGCTCCCAACCTTAAACTACGATCTTCTCATTCCATATAAAATACAGTCAACAGCGCGTTTACCGTTAATCTCGCATCGATTTAGTAAGTTGATTTTTTCATAATAATACAATTCCAATGAATCGTTGTATTTTGCCTTTTACCTAAAATTTCTGTGAGCAATTCTGCGTAATCGTCACTTGATGGAAATGATTCCGTTAATTTAACTTTCCATTCGGGCCATGAAAACGACATAGACGGGAGGGTTTCATACCAAGTTTTAGCTACACCACTTAGCTTGGGTAGCGCATAATGGATTATTTGATCCTCGCCCCACTTATATAAATGTGCACACTCCTCGACTTTACTAATCCAAGTGTTAATAGTTTGACCTTTTGTCATAGGATTAAATTCTGGTACTACATTACCTAGCATAGGGAATTTGTTTCCCTCTGAGCGGTTATTAGCCATTGATTTTATTAATTCAATCAGCAACATCTGAGTCTTATCACTATTTGAACCAGAATTACTCACATTCTTATCATTTGGTCGCGTTCTTGAGCAGTGGCGTCGTGGTCTCGAACGACGTTCTGATCTAGACCGGCTTCTGACGTCACGCTCATCCCGCTGACGATGATGTCTCGATCTCGTGCGAAATCTTGGTTCGGTACGGTTCCCTTGATGTCCCCGTTCAAGCGTTGATAGGTTTCGATTACGGTTACTGCGATTTCTACTGGGTCGTGCGTCCGTAGTTTCAAGCGTGTTCTTACCATTCTGCGATCTTGTTCTGCGACGTTTCTCTCTAGAGTCTGACGTAGATTCTCTGCTACTGTTCCGCGATTCCCCTCGTGTCCTTCCGTGATGTCGACGTTTAAGCGTCGAATTTCTGCGCCCAGCACTGGTACCAACATTACTAGTGTTGTCCATTATCGGCACACACAATAATCTTAAGATAGGATGCACTAAGCGTGAAAATAATTAAGTAGGAAATAGTCGTGGTTTTTAAACATCCCACTTCTGAGCTAAAAGGATTAACTCAGGTCCTCGAATCCAAATACAAATAGATTTGTATCGCTCGCAACTACGACTATTCGCTGCGCCGACTGGCGATCAACTGAGCTCTGCCTTGACCATGGCAGAGCGAAGTAAACTATCTAATGTCATCTGTCAATCTGTTCAATATTAACTACCTTCATATTTTATATATCCGGTTAACAATTTATATATTATCTACTGGATTCTTACAACAGTATCAGATTTCGCTGCGTACCCAGTTTTAACCAGCAACTCGGTTTGGGTACTTGGCGACAACACTACAATATACACTATTTGGCGACGAGGAACCCATTAATCGCGTATTAAGTATCATTGGTTACAAGTAGTCATCATGGGAGAGAGAGGAATACCTGATTTCGGCAGTCTGAAGGAGTTTAAAGTGCATGTGGATCGGTGGTCGACTAACATGACCCGAGTGAAAACGTGGTTTACTATTCACGAGATTAAAGTAGCAGACCAATCCAAATATCTCGTGGCAATAGTAGGAACCGAAGCTTTAGACCTCATCATAGACCTGTGTTACCTCGAAAAACCCGAAAAGGTCAGTATCGATAAAATTGAGAAGCTAGTCGAAGAACATCTGTCGCCGAAGCGTTCTATTATTGCGGAGAGAATGCTTTTTAGATCGTGCAAACAAGTTGACGGCCAATCAATTAATGAATACTTAGTACAACTAAAGAAACTTAGCAAATCGTGCAAATTTTCAACGCCTGAGAGTTTAAAAGAGAACCTTCGAGATCAATTTGTGTATGGGATCTCAAACGAACGCATTCGTCAACGGATTATGACGGAAAAAGACGACGAGTTAACTTTGTTGCGGGCAATGGAGCTGGCATTGTCGCTGGAAGCGGCGATACGAGACGTGGGACCGGCAGCGGAGGTCGGTCATGCTCGCGCGGACAAGCCGTTGCATGCAGTGGGTGTGCCGCGCTCCCCCGGCGCCGGGGGCCGTGCGCGCGCTCGTGCCCGCATGCAACACATCAACCGGGGAGCCAGCGGCGCTGCTGGCACTGCGCAGCGATGCCACCGGTGTGACGGGAGGCATCGGCAGGACAAGTGCTCTTTTATACACAGCGAGTGTTATGTATGCGGAAAAAAGGGTCACATAGCTAAAGTGTGTCGATTTCGGAAACAAAAATCAGTACACGGTGTTTGTGATATGCCGTAATCGGGGTCGTCGTCAGACTCCGATGACGGGGGTGTGTTGAACGTTTATCAACTAATTGATGACGAAGTGGACAAAAGATGGACCATCAAAGTAAAAGTGAATAGCGTGCCGATAATTTTTGAAGGTGGTACCGGCTCAGCAGTCAGTGTTATATCTTATAAGACTTTTAAGGAATGCTTCGATCAGTATGTATTGCAACCGTATAAATCAAATTTAAAAATGTATAGTGGGCAAAAGGTGAAACCGAAAGGTAAACTTATTTGTTGTGTAGAAATTAATAATCTTGTCAAGAATAATTTATGTCTCATAGTTATTGATAATAATTTTAGCCCATCGTTATTGGGACGTGATTGGATGCGCGCGTTTGGTGTACTATTTCCATCATTTAAACAAATTAATAATATAGAATCACAGTCACCCTCTAATTCCAAAGATGCCGTGGATATATTAGTGAAACGTTATCCTAACGTGTTCAAAGCGGGTATAGGTACATTTAACAAAAGTGAGATTAGTCTGGCGGTATCGGAGGGTAGTGTGCCGGGGTGGCGGCGTGCTCGACCTGTGCCTCACGCGCTGCGGCCCGCCGTCGAGGCGGAGCTACAGCGTCTGCAACGCGAAAATATCATCACGCCCGTGGAGTGGAGCGAGTGGGGGACACCCATTGTGCCCGTACTTAAAAAGAATGGACAGGTACGATTATGCGGTGATTTTAAAATTACTTTGAACCCAGTGTTATAGGACGATAAATATCCAATTCCGCGTATTGATGATATTTTTGCTGCTCTCGAAGGTGGAGTTATTTTCGCGAAAATTGATCTTAGTAATGCATATTTACAGTTTGTTTTAGACAACCCGTCTAGAAAATTATGTACGATTGTAACACATCAGGGTATGTAATGTTTTAATCGCCTACCATTTGGCATTAAATGCGCACCAAATAAATTTCAAAGAATTATGTATAAATTATTTAGGATTCCGCGGGTGACGTGTTATCTTGACGATTTAACAATTTGTGATGTAAACAGGGATAAGTTATGGGAAAAAATATTATTGGTATTTAAAATCCTATCCGACAGCGGTTTGCGAGTGGCCCCTGAGAAATGTACATTTTTTCAAAAATCAATTTCTTATTTAGGTCATGTTATCGACTGGTTACAGTTGCATACCGTATGCAAACCGTTAGGTTTGCATACGGATCGCAGAAAAGTGGACGCGTTAACTAAAACACCCGTGCCTACAAATATCAGAGAACTAAAAGCGTTTTTAGGTCTAGTAAATTATTATGGGAAGTTTGTGAGAAATTTAAGCCACGTGCTAAGTCCCCTCTATGACTTATTAAAGAAGGGTAATAAATTTACGTGGAGTCAATCGTGTGAGGATGCGTTTAAATGTGTTAAAAATGCAATGAAGAGTAATTCAATTTTGGCGCATTTTGATCCACAGCTGCCTATTACGGTGACGTGCGACGCGTCCCCGCGCGGGGTAGCCGCCGTCCTGTCGCAACATTCCGCTGACGGACTAGAGAGCCGGTGCAGCACGCCTCACGAGCATTGTCGGTAGCTGAACAAAAGTATGCACAAATTTGTCGCGAAGGTCTAGCGATTATATTTGGTGTCACTAAATTCCATGACTACATTTACGGTCGGAAGTTCACTTTAGTGACCGATTGTAAGCCGTTGGCTTGTATTTTTAATGAAAATAAAGGTGTCCCGTTAATGACTGCCAGTCGGCTTCAGCGTTGGGTGGTCATACTAGGTGCGTATAACTACCAAGTAAAATGTATAACGTCGAAACATAATTGCGTAGCAGACTGTTTATCTCGTTTGCCAGTTCCGGAAAAGGAAGAGTACACTAGAATTGACTCATATATAAATTTTGTTCAAAATATTTGTACAGTCTCAACTGCACATGTTTGCTGACGCGGCGTGACGTACAATACAACGCACGCGAAAATATCAATATATAATATTTTACCAATAATTAAAACTCAGAGCAGCTACAACCGCGGACTTGAACATATAACTATAGAAGAGAGGAATCGCCAACTTTAACTTTATAACGCAATAATATAAATAAACTGTACTACTCCGTCTTCGGTGATTTAACTCTACGCACTCCAACAACATCTAACGACATTCAAGTGTACAAACTGTACAATATTAGTCCGCTGGATTTTAAAGAAATATGTAAACATACAACATGCGATAATATATTACAAAAGTTGATGAATTGTATTAAAACGAATTGGCAGTATTGTATAGACGGAGAATTGAAAAACTATTATAAAATTAAGCAGTTTCTTAGTATAGAACAGGGATGTATTTTATACGGTCATAGGGTGGTTATACCAAATACTTTACGGAAAGTAATACTAAATCAATTACATGATACACATCAAGGTATCGCGAAGTGTAAAAATTTAGCGCGGAGTTATGTTTATTGGCCGGGTATCGACGGTGACATTGAGCGTTTGTGCAGCGCGTGCGACGTGTGCGCGCGCCAGCGGGCCGCGCCCCGCGCCGCGTCGTTACACCCCTGGGCCTGGCCACAGGAACCCTAGTATCGAATACATGTCGATTTTTTCACCATTTCGGGAAATACAATATACTACTTAGTTATTATCGATGCGCATTCAAAATGGATCGAGACTTATAAGGTGCCAAATACTTCGGCTAAATCAACTATATCCAAACTATTTCATCTATTTGGTCATTTCGGCTTACCATACGAGGTAGTTTCAGATAACGGACCTCCGTTTAATAGCAAAGAATTCAAAAACTTTATGGTTAAATTTAATATTTCACATATTACGACTACACCATATAAACCCAGCAGTAACGGGGCAGCTGAAAACGCTGTGAAAATTACTAAAAACGCTTTAAAAAAAGCATTATATGAAAATAAAAACTTGGATACAGCATGGGAATACTTTTTATTTGTTATAGATCAACACCGCACAGCGTAACGGGAAAATCTCCAGTAGAATTATTATTAGGCAGACAAGTACGTACTACCTTCGATTTATTGCGTCCAAGTGCTAGGGAATTAATTAAACAAAGGCAAAGGAATCAGATTAAATATAAAAACGGCAAAGAACGAGAATTTAATGTAGGAGCACTTGTCTTCAGGGAAGACAAGATAGAATGAAATTGTCAACTTCATTCTATCTGGTGTCACTGAAACGAACTGGTTTTTTTTTTGTCTTATTGTCATATATATCTAATCTAAATTTTGAAAATGGAAAGAAAACGGTAAGTCGCATATAAAAGATATCTCTAACGATTACAATCATGATAACATAAAATGTTTATTTTACTTACTAAAATTTCGTAGTCTGATGTATACACAATTCAATTCAACGATTTACGATCTACGGATGGGGCTATAGTAGGATCTCGCTAATCCGAACGGGCAATAACTTTATCCAAGCGTCCGGATAACGGACAAACAATATACTGTAAAAAAATTACAACTAAATTAGGCGATTGACGACTAACAAAAAATAGATGAGTAGCGCATGGCGACCCGCGCCCTTCCCGCCTCCCCTGCTACTAACACTCCACGCTGATTATCACCCGTCGTAGATCACCGGATTTGCAGGATTACTGTACTTTACAATCGCGCGAATGTCCATTGCTTTGCGCATGTACTAACAGCATGAAATTAACAGGGCTTACGGTGATGGTGACCCGTGGGGGCCACCGCCCCAGAAGAAGCTGTGCCCGTCCCCGGAATTGGGGACGGGCAATTTCTGCGACGCGTGCCGCGCCGAGGCGGGCAAGCAAAAATGCCCGGAACACCGGAGGCGGGACCCGGAGTGCCGCCGGAAACTTTTCGAAGATTAAATTCATAAATTCATGAAGCATCGGAATGTTTGCCGGCAAGCAATAAGGTGACACGCGTAATGTCATGTAGATGTCATGTTTGTCGGCAAACATTCCGATGCTATGTTTGTAAAAATAAAATACTTTTTTATATTGACTATATTTATTTCTTTAGACTTAAAAACCTAGTTACATAGAAAACATATTACAAACAAAGGTTAGAAATCAGACGACAAAGTACACAATAAAAATAAATAGTACGACAAAATACAATTGAAGCGCCTATGGCACGGGGCGCAGACACATACACATTCCCTTCACAAGTACGGCTCCAGCATAGAAAGAATCACCAAGACTTTGCAGCCTTCATGGTCACGAGGCGGACTGAGGTGTTGGTTATCCGAAAAGTCAAAGTTACAATATGAACCTACATTTATACAAAACAATAAAAATAGAAACAATAATGAAATACAATGTAAGCGATAGCAAAAATAATACAATTATACAAATTTACACGCAACACACACACACATACACACTCTTCTTTCATACATAGAACCTGTGTTACCGACTATTTATGATAACCGGTTCAACTCCCACATCCTCTCTGCAGCGCAGAAAGAAAAGGTAAAAGGAAAAAATAAAGGCCCAAAGGCGCAAAAAGACAAGACTATGAAGCATGGTAAGCCTTGAAACAATTTACCGCACAAAGCGGCACATTGCAAGACTCACACATGAATGGGGTCGACCGTCCCCGAATGCCATGCGAAGAACACACAACGCATCTGGCTCGGGTTTGGCGATTATTTTGTCGGTCTGGCGGGTTTGGGATATAAACCGGCCAGTGATTGTGTTCAACCACCACACGAGGCAAATTGGCTGCGCGATCCGCAGGGGGCAAACGAGGCACAGGAACTTGGGAAAAATGTCGGGAAAGAATGGCGTCCACTAATTGGAGGCGGAAAGACAAATGGTCAACGCGGGAATTTTGAGAAGATTCCAATAGGATGCGCGCATTGAGAATGGAGACATTCAGCAACCGCTTGAACATCTTCATGTACCACTTGGCACATCGTTTCCGCTCAATTAGGTACGGCTCTAACATTTGGTCCTTTATGTCCACCCCACCCATAGACCTGTTGTAGTCTAAGATCACTTGAGGCTTGAATGGAATTGGCCGCACTGGGTTCGTATATATGTTGGATAAGCCAGTGGCCGTACCATGGCAGGTGGAAATGGTGGTGATCCTTTTTTTATCATGCCATGCCAACACACATACGTCCCCAGAATGCCTTGCTAAAAGCTATCCCCTCATGAGCGGAGCTTTGGCTACCAAGTAGGGCACGTCTTTTCGATTGGGACGTAAGGTACCAACACAGTCGGTACCGTTACGCTTCAAAAAGCGTGCCAATAATGGGGAATTGAACCAGTTGTCCATAAATAGTCGATGACCCTTATTTAGTAAGGGATCAATAAGCTTTTTGACTAGTGCAGTACTCGCCAAGCTCCCTGGAACTTGATGAATGTCTGCACTAGTCTGCTTACCCGTATAAATTATGAAGGACCACAGATAGCCTGTGGCACTCTCACATAACCGGTATGCCGACGAAATAAACTCTGCTTCATTTCATGCCAATTGGTACCCAACGAACGTCGACGAGGTGCTATGCCTGTTCTCGTTCTGGATGATGCTGGGTATAATACGCATGCCAACAATAAAAAGCCGTTTTACCAACAATAATCTTCTTACGACCAGCGCATTTAGGCGTATTATGCGGAGCCACTGTCGCAGTCGTCGGAAGATCGCAGGGCGCATGCGCGCAGCTGGTATACAAATACCGAGGCGGCGCACATGGACCAATAATGGAGCGTCTGCGCTCGGTGCGCGATGATGTTACTGTGCTGCTACATTCTAATAAATCCATTGGCGTGGAGCACATAGCTCCAATATCTCTTACTCCAATGTTTTGAAAAATATGAATAAGCTATTCATATTTTTGTAAGCAAAGGCCATTCTGGGTCTTGATACCTACTATTAATTACAGAGATACATGTGTCTGCAAAATGCATGCCAATATAGATAATTTGAGCTCTAAATGAAAGAAAAATGTTATCAAGATGTAATCGCTAATGTGTGTTGTCAGATAATAGGTTGCTTATTAAAAAGATGCGATATGTGCAAATTCAATAATTTAGATAATTATGTCCTTAATAAACAAGAGTTAATTTGATACGGCAAATGGGAACACACATGGAAAAGGAGATGTAGAAAAAGCAAAAAGGATAATAGCGAAGACCATCAAAATTGTCAATTTTGAAGAACCTGTTATAGAGCTAGAAAAAGAACTTCCAGAGTTTTTAAAACATGAAGGTACGCGTAGATGCCAAAATTCCGCAACCCAACATTTAAAATATAATTTAAAAATAATTAAGTGATAATTCACATTGACTAGTGAAAACTATGCTTTTAAATACGAAGCTTTCCGTTCTGGGGCAAGCAGAAAGGAATGAACACTTCATACTGCAGTCATATATTTCGCTAGTACAAATGGTCTATTAGAAATCTTATTTAGTGCTAATATACGTTATTGGAAAATTTGGAACGATTCTTTCAAAAGTGAATAATTGTCTCTGTTTCCTGCCAACACTTCTATAATGAGTTCAGATGAAGACCCTCCTGCGCTTTCAGATAAATTTAAAGTAGTCTGTTATTTGGCTCTTGCCGCGCGATTTGTACATTTTGAAAGAAACCTCCTTGTAATGCAATGTTTAGGATTAGACATTGCTTAATAAAACACGTGTTTTAACAGTGTTTATATTCTATTTTATAATATCACTGTTAGTATATAAAAAGGATAACGGTGGTTTGCGTCATCCTTCAAAGTTGTAAGATATCTATGCGAAATACATAAAATAGAAGTAATACGTTTTATAATTTAAAAATGTTTGAAAAAATGCATAGGTTTAAATTTATTTGTTAAATATTATCATGGCGCAGTAGGACCAGAGTATGATAATCATTACTTCCATTACTCATTAAAGCAATTTTTAAAACTTTAGTGTACACCATAAGCATTAAAAAACAGAACGAATATGTATACATATGATGGAAATAATTTAAACATCGGTGGTACAAAAAAGCAGTCTACTTTTATAATATGACTTTTAGGCTTCTAGCTGAGTGGGTCCAATTTCCAGCCTCATATCCAGCCCAGAAAAATGTAGCTTGAGCTCATTGATTGCATCCACATAAAAATATTTCTCCCTTCTGGTACACAAGGTGCCCAATACAATAATAGAAGGAGGGTTGCTTACACCATCAACAGAATTAATTACGGACTATCTAGTTTTAATTTTGTTTAATTTGCGATGATGTATAAATAAACCACTTCTTTTTCTTTTGTACATAAATTATAATAAATTTTGTATATAAGGTAGTTAGTTAAGGAAAATTTAGATTTTACTGTATATAAACTATAGATAGGAGAACAATTATTCGTATGTTTATATAATATACGAATACCGTGGATTGTGTGTACCCGCATAATATTTGAGGAGGTTAGGAACAAAAGGTGACATTTACGCATTCAGCTCAAATGATTTTTATCAATTTCCGGACGCCTTTGGTTCAAATCGTGACTTATTTTAAGAGAAAATACCATAATAAAAGCAGTATTCTATTCAAAAGGTAACATTATTTTAAAATAGTAGTTGAACGTTTTGAAAGAAAATAGGCGTAATTTTTGTACATAAAGTGTACAATGACATCCGAATTCAATCAAATACGGAATATTTTGTGTAATTTTATTTTTTAAATCGATTGTAAATCGACTAACGAATGATAAATGGGAATTTTTAAAATGTTTTACCAGAGTCAATGCTAAGAGACCCTGATATTTCTCCCTATTACACTCCATGTAATGGACATAAAATCGGAAATGTAACTGAATCAGATGAAGACGTCATTGATGGTGTATTATCCATGCAAGCATATTAAAACCTTATCTTGGCAACCGTGATGCATGCAAAGATCGAGGGAAAACCAGAATAATAATGTAGTCAACAGAATGGAAATTAAACTGCCAAAACATTTTGAAGATTATGATATGACAAATATAGCCTTTGCACTATTGAACATGATCCTAAATGCTATGGTGCAGCTATTAAGCAAGAAGATTGGGCAGAAGCTATACAAAAAGAACTAGACGCACATAAGAAACTTGGAACTTGGGAGAAAAGTGAATTACCAAAAGGATGCAAAGCAATTGATACAAAATGCTAAGTCTTTTTTTTCTATAATCTTTAGCATCAAATGGTAACATAAATGAGTCTTGGATGACTTAAAATGCATTGGATCTTCCTTCTTCTAAAAGTGTTGTTTAGCAGGAAAAATATAACTTCTCATGTTGGCCAAACATATAATACAATAACTGTTTTATTCCTGTTAAAAAAGAAGTGAAATTTCTTGATGTCATATAAGATTCGAAATTCACAGGATCCTCGCATTAAGATTATCTAGTTACCAAATGTGAACGTAATCTAAATATCCTTCGTTGTCTTTCGGATGAAAAATTTCCATTAAAACTTATTTACAATGGACTTATCAGGAGCCAGTTAGATTATAGAACATTTATCTTGAAACCTGGAAATTTATGAGCTTACAAAAGGCTTGACTTGATTCAAAGTAAGGTTCTAAGAATAATTTCTGGTTCAATGAAATCGAATCCAATAAATGCCCTTCCCAGTCGAGTCTAACTGCACAATCTTGAATGTAAATGCCAGGTATCTGGGGAGATTACATGATGCTTTCATATGGCACCACTCAGTGGAGCGTAATGAAAAGGCTGCATGACCAGAGTAAAGGAAATTACTTTCTCTTGTGTATGACCACTGTTTATTAATTTGTTTGTACTGAAACTTTACATCATAATAATTGTTTATTGTTATGTATTAATATGTTAATGCTGTGACAACCTGTAATTAAAACATCACTGCAGCAATTACTTACTGAATTGTTAAAAAAAACTATGTAAGGTGTATTGTTTTGTTGGCTGTTCAAGTAAATAAATAAATAATAACATTTTTTCATATATTTACGCGAATGTTAGACATTGAAATTAAACTAATTTTTCGGATTCTATCGCGGTTTTTTGTTTTTTACCATGAAGGCTGCAAAGTCTTCGAAACGTCGGGAGAAAAATAAAAAACAAAAAACCGCGATAGAATCCGAAAAATTAGTTTAATTTCAATAACATTTTTATTATAACTCAGTACTTAAATATATCAATTTAAATGCACACAAGTCCACTTTAATTTATTTTTCTTTTGGTGATACACCACGCCTGTTAAAAGAAAGAAAATTTAATATTTTTGTTCTCTCAGGTGATACTGGTTACCCATTAGAACTATGGTTGATGACCCCAATATTACACCTAACCTGATACGCCTGAATAGCGTTGTACTGTTTTGCATTGCCAAGTAAGAAAATATGCAGTAGAACGCACGAATGGTTATTTAAAAGGTAGCCTTAGATGATTGGGCACTGGTCGTGTCCTGCATTATTGCCCCGAGAAGGCTTCACAAATTATACTTAGTCTGGCCATAAATACTGTTACACTTAATTATAAAAAAATATTACATTTGAATTTCGAATCTGTCATTTTTATACGATTGTTCATTGTGTTTTCTCATTTTGGCGCCAATACATTGTAAAATATTTTGCGATATTAAAATGGTGTGGGGTGATAAAGAGAACCGAATCGCTGTGATAGCATTACACAAAGTAGGTATGGAGCCAAATGCAATTTTTAAAACTCTCCATACACTTGGTATTAGTAAAATGTTTGTGTACCGGGCTATTAATAGGTACAATGAGACCTCCTCTGTTTGTGACAGAAAAGATCTGGCCGTCCACGTAGTGTTCGTACGAAAAAGGTGGTCAAAGCAGTAAGGGAAAGAATTCGAAGAAATCCTGTCCGAAAGCAAAAGATTTTATCTCGGGAAATGAAGATAGCACCTAGAACCATGTCGCGTATTTTAAAAGATGACTTAGGACTTGCAGCCTATAAGAGACGCACTGGCCATTTCTTAACTGATAATTTAAAGAAGAATAGGGTGGTAAAATCGAAACAACTACTGAAGCGGTACGCAAAGGGAGGTCACAGAAAAATTTTGTTTACGGATGAGAAAATTTTTACAATTGAGCAACATTTTAACAAACAAAATGACCGTATTTATGCTCAAAGCTCTAAGGAAGCTTCCCAATTAGTCGACAGAGTGCAACGTGGACATTATCCGACTTCAGTGATGGTTTGGTGGGGTGTTAGCTATGAAGGAGTGACTGAGCCATATTTTTGTGAAAAAGGTATCAAAACATCGGCACAAGTGTATCAAGATACCATTCTTGAGAAGGTAGTTAAGCCCCTTAACATCACCATGTTCAATAACCAAGTATGGTCCTTCCAGCAAGACTCGGCGCCGGGTCATAAAGCTCGGTCCACGCAGTCTTGGTTGGAATCGAACGTTTCGGACTTCATCAGAGCTGAAGACTGGCCGTCGTCTAGTCCCGATCTTAATCCGCTGGATTATGATTTGTGGTCAGTTTTAGAGAGTACAGCTTGCTCTAAACGCCATGATAATTTGGAGTCCCTAAAACAATCTATACGATTGGCAGTGAAGAATTTTCCCATGGAAAGAGTGCGTGCTTCTATTGATAACTGGCCTCATCGTTTAAAGGACTGTATTGCAGCCAATGGAGACCACTTCGAATAAGCTTTTTATATTTTTAATTGTTTTATATTTATGTATTAAACTGACACACTGTAAAAGTAATAAATGTTATTTGCAGTTAACAATTTTCTTTTTTCTTTATTACAATATTTATGGCAAGACTAGGTATATGCTTGTTGTATTATCTATAATTTGATTACATAATGGATTATTAAAATTTAAAATTATTATGTTACTAAATTATATTACTCTTGCTACAATGCTACAATATATTCCTATTGTTACATAACTAGATAATGGAGGATTTCTAACAATGTAACAATATAAGAAACTGCTATAAATGATTATCAAAGAAATAAGCAAACTGTAGATGAAGAACTTGTGCAATTATTCATATATACAAGATCTCAAGCCAGACGGGTACAAATAGTTAGGCATAATCTTGCAAGTCACAGTCCTGCCCTTTGGCATATCTTCTGCCCCCAGGACTTTTGTGGCCATATGGAATTGGATCGCGGAGATCCTTTGAGGCCGAGGCATATGTATTTTAGTATAGAAAGAAAGAAAAAACTTTTATTTACGCAGCAGTGAACTAAGAATTGAAAAAGAATTGAAAGTGTACCTAGATGATTACCTGCTAGTACACTAGGACCGTTCCAAATTAGTTGTTCAGGTTTCGGAAACGCTGGGCGTCCTGGAAACCCTAGGTGGCACATAAACTACCAGAAATCCGTAATAGGATCTACTAAAAAATTAGAATACCATATAATAATAACAAAATTAGACAAAAATGACACCTATAGTCACCACACACACCTGTCACCTCTACACACGAAACAGATAAAGTGCATTCGCAACATAGGCGCAGCGGATGCGGGCTCGAGAGCACACCTGAACAGATTCTATATGTCGGGATACAAATATATCTCACACCTTGGAAGTTCACACCCTTTCTCTGCGCATAAAATAGGCAGCTGTGGCAATAGCTTCAGCCCATACTGGTTTTTCTAGGTTAACGTTAGAAATGACGTATGTACTTACGCATTGATTATTATAATCGTGTTTAGGGTTTGATTGTCGTTCGTTTGATATAACGGACTTTTGAAATAATTAACTTATTGTTTCATCGGTAAGTGATTTTACTTTTATTGTGAGGGTACTTGACCAGGTGGGCGTAAAGATAAAAGTATTTCTATTCCGTGCACATGCCATTAACATAATATTTTTGTAGCATTAAATTTAATTTAAATTATTGTGATTTAGTATCTGAAGCCGCTAATTATCTGGCAAAAATAAACGAACTCTTCAACAATTAGTTTCGCGCGTGACATAGTGAGACAGATTCTAAGTGTGTGCGTGCATCTTTAAGAAGAACTCGAACTTAGTCAAGTGAATACGCTCTAACAATAAGCACATCTTATGTAACTTTCAAACATAAAAGTTAAGGTGAACGTTGGTAAGCGCCGTCTTTTGTTTATTGAATTTTATATGAGTTTAAAGATTTTTAGTGTAGATAGTAATTTGCTTTCTTATAAGAACAGTATTGCAAGGCTAAAATATTTTATAGCTGCACATGTCCAGTTTGAAAAGAAAAAAAAAATACATAAAAAGGGTCTTTGTTAATGAGCGCAAAGGAATTTTTTTTTATGAATTCCCGTGTGAATTTCATTGTTTTGGCGCCGCAGTCAATATATTAAAATATTATTATATTAATAGATTCTTATACTATAAATACACTTTTTGATTGTTTTACAGAAGACCACTGTCCGTCGATGAATACAACGGGATGCGGATGAGAGCACCATCACAGACCGACCCCATGCGCATCCTCCACGGATCCTAAGTGCTGAGCGTGTAGGACTCATGATCAATACCTACTAGCAGGAGCCTTTCACGAACACAAGAAGATTTGCGTAACAGTACGGCTGCAGCACGCAGGCGATAAGGAATGCGCTGCATCGTGCTGGAGTAAACCACAGACGCCAAGCAAAAAAAAAAAAAAAATTTGGACTGGCACAAAAATTGGACAGGATACGCTTTGCACGAGAATTTCGAGGCTTCGACTTTTCACATGCCATATTTTCTGACGAAAAGGCGTTTAGTTCAAGTGAACACGGTCTTCGGAATTTATGGCGTGTGAATAATACTAGATATGAGCCAAGAAACATCGATCCCAACAATCTATCTGGTCGCATTGTAGTAAATATGTAGGCGTGGATGAGCGATGAGATTATTCAGTATTGTTCGAACAGTTCGTCTGATCACACATTTCAATTACGATGTTAAATTAATTAATATGCGCTAAGTAATACAAGTTGAGTTTGTATATGTTTTTAAATTTGATTACAATACTATAAGTTATTACACCGAGTAATTTAGTGCAAGTAAGTAAAATATGATTATTATAATAACATTTTGGGTTGAATGGTTTTTGGATTGGTTTAGTTGGTGGTGAAGTTGTTATAATTAACTGTAATAAAATGATTCGATAGGGTTGAAGTTTATAAATTCAGCTTGGTTTTTTTAAAATACATATTTACTAAAAATAAAACTGTTCATATAACGCTAATTGCTTAACTAAAGCCTTTTTATTTCTGCTCTTTTAGGAATTTAAAAGTACGGTTAGATTCTGGAGAAGCAGACATCTTGTGTCTTTATGCACGAAAGATCACAATCAATAACAGTTGCTACATGAGTTGGCTTCAGAACTGGAAGAAGAATCTTCTATATTATTTCCACCTTCTACAACATTCCAAGCGAACAACGAATATGAAAACACAGGCGTTAATACTATTGCCGACCTCACTAACATTAAAACAGGTGAGGCGTTAATTGCGGATGAAACGACTACAACTCAGAGTGTAATAACCACGACTGCCACGATTGGTGCAATTGAGATTGATTCTTGCTTAGAGGTAGAAAACATCCCTGAGCCATGCACTAGTACCACGCCAGTTTGTAATAACATAATGCTACAATTGAATGATCAAACAGGTTGTTTTGAACCATTCTTCAAAAAGGAAAATATTTCTAATACTATGCAGGACGAAGAAATAAGTTTGAGTGAGAATAGAAAAAGAAAGAAAAATATACAATTAAGGCTTTTAGGGCAGAATTATACAGGATATCAAATTACTAGAGTTGACGAGGATATTATATTAGAAGAAGTATCTAAACCTGCTAGAAAAATGAGAGAAAAGCCTTGTGGACATGGAGCAGAAAAAAAAGCCGATAGAAGTTATTACCATTAATGAAGAAATGCAGCAAGATGTCTTTCGATATTTTTGGCAGTTACTGACATGGGAAGCAAAAAAATCTTACATAAATGGATTGATTCAAGCGCGAAACATATTATGTTGAAGAAAAACTTCTACCAATGTGCAAAAAAATCTTTTGGATTTGATTGCTATTTGGCTGACATGAACGGCATTAAGGTCCGTGTTTGTAGAGAAATTTTTCTTGCAACATTTGATTTAAAGAAAGACATATTATAGCTATGGATTCGGTCTAACATTAATTTAGCAGATAGCGGAGAAAGTAATAAATTAGGAAGAATTGATAGACTTTCCAATAATTCTACAACCAGAATACTAAAGTCTGAATCTGTTGACAAGTGGTTAGACGGTATACCCAAAGTACCAAGTCATTATTGTCGGGCAAATAGTACCAGAACATACGTTAAAGATTCATTCGAATCTTTCACTTACATGCACTCTATTTAAACGGCTTGGTGCCAGGAAAATAACGCTTACGCCGTTTAGAGAAAGAAGTTCGTAGAAATTTTAAACGAAAAGAAAATATCTATTTTTAAGCAGCCGTAAGCCACGTAAAGATCAATGTGATACCTGTGTTGCTTATAAGCAAGGCAATATTCCTGAAAATATCTATCAACTTCATATGATAAAGAAAGATGAGGCTCGTGCTGCTCAAGTTGGTGCTATAGAGGAAATGTCTGATGATGTAATAGTCTGTCCATGGATATGCATGGATAAGCGTTTTATTATGCCCTAATCGTCTTGTATCAGAGCAATATTATAAAATGAAATTAGCACTTCATAATTACACTTTTTATGTAAAAAACACAAAAGATGTGTACTTATATGTCTGGCATGAAGGTTCAGGGGGAGTAACTGCCAACAATATAACTAGCTGTATAGTAGATTTCATTGAAAAACATTGTATTGGCAAAAAGAAAGTGATATTGATATCTGATGGATGTGCATATCAAAACAAAAATAAAATATTATGCACAGCACTCGCAAATCTTAGTGGAATCAAATTACTTACTATTCAACAAATACTGGAGAAAGGACATATTATGATGGAGGTAGACAGTGTCCATTCGACTTTAGAAAAAAAAATTAAGGCCCCAATTTTTTCTCCATCGGACTACGTCTGTCGCATGAGACTAGCAAGACCGACACAGCCGTACATTGTCAATTACCTTGACTTCACTTTTTTTTAAATTTACGAGACAGTGCCTGGTAATTTTTCTACTATAAGACGTGGCAGAAAAACTGGTGAAGCCACTGTAACAGATATAAGAGGGCTTCTTTATGTTAACGGTGAAGTGAAATATAAATTACGCCATTCCGATGACTGGGACACTTTGCCACAAAGAAGAATGAACACATCCCGTATCGTGGAACCGGAAAAACTTTACAAAGGTCCATTGAAAATTGAAGCAAGTAAATTTAACCACTTACAAAGCCTTAAGCAGTACATGCACCATCAGTACATTACCATCCTTTCTTTGATAAATTAACTCATTAATTTGATTTTGTTTTCGAAGTCCACATACATACATTCAGATAAATATCTAATTAAAATAACCTACTGTTTATCTTATATTCAAATTCTATTTTCTCATGTTTAATTCTTCATTTTTATTCATTAAACACAAAATAAAAATTTGAATAAAAAATTTTATTTCATTAAATAAGGCTATTTATATCTCTATGTGCCATTAAACTGGAGAAGGTATACGAATTCTGTATCCTTTAAAAATAGCTATGTGCCCTTCAGATACATAATGATTATTTATGACAAAAACAATTAACCCTATGTGTCATTTGCAGTAAAAAAAAATCTGTAAGTTTATAATACGTACTACATTAACGAAAATGCTCGTAAAGTACGTCAATACTTTATTAATTTTATCGAGCAAATAAAACAATTACTGATCACAAATATATCTCAAGTTAACTAGTTTTTGGTTGTTTCTGAAAAGTAGTTCAAAAACACAAAGCGATTTGTGAAAGCGCAACGACGAAATACACGTTTTGATTGTTTTACAGAAGACCACTGTCCGTCGATGGATACAACGGGATGCGGATGAGAACACCATCACAGACCGACCCCGTGCGCATCCTCCACGGATCCTAAGTGCTGAGCGTGTAGGACTCATGATCAATACCTAGTAGCAGGAGCCTTTGACTAAAACAAGAAGATTTGCGCAACAGTACGGCTGCAGCACGCAGGCGATAAGGAATGCGCTGCATCGTGCTGGAGTACACCACAGAAACACAGAGACACAGACGAAAAGTCGTTTAATTAGAAAAGTGAACGCGGTCGTCGGAATTTATGGCGTGTGAATAATACTAGATATGAGCCAAGAAACATCGATCCCAACAATCTATCTGGTCGCATTGTAGTAAATATGTGGGCGTGGATGAGCGCTGATAGGCCAGGGGAATTGGATTATATTGATGGAAGGGCAAATGGCGTGTCACATGCGAAATACTCGTGAATTCCATGCGCCGCGCTACGACGTCATTATTGATGCCGACAGCGCCCTAATAAAATATTAAAATAAGTTTTTTTATTAACTTGTTATATATAAGTCTCGAAAAATAAAGCGCTATAATTAGTAGCCCACCTTCACTATCTGCTCCCTCCGGAACAGTTTAGTTTTCGTAGTAGATACAATTGTGTGCATCAGGATCTCCGCATCAAGGAGTATGTATATAAAAAAGTAGACGTGACTGGTAAATACTTCATTGTATTTTTATTAAAATTAAAATCTATTTTTCTTACAGGTTCTACCAATAATACATTTAAAACTCTTGGGAAAACAGTTAAAGATAACAACTGGAAGATTTGTGTGCAATACGACAAAAAGTTCATTTCTTTTATATTGTGAGAAGAGAGCCCACATCTTTTAAAAACTGTTAGTCCAATAGAACTGCTTAAATTGAAAAACCTCAAATTGCGACGAAGTGGGAAAAGTATTTAAAAACTACAATGGTAAACAGCAACTCAAAAAAATATATATTTGTATACCTTGATGAAAGTTACATTCCCTCGTCCTACTAAATGAAGAAATGTTGGCAGTCCATGACATTACTTGTGTAAGACAATATGACCGTGATGCTAGTGAAGGGACATAAATAGGATCCTATCTATGAAATCGACCAACTTGGAGATCATGGGCACAAAATGGTAAGGCTTACTCCTTACCTCTGGGAACTGAATCCTACTGAATTCATTTGGACTCAGGCGAAACAAAAAATTGCTACGTGAAATGTCGGTGCAGCTGACATTAAACCTCTAGCTAAAGAGGTATTCACGAGCATCACTGCAGAGGACTGGAAACATTGTGAACATGTTATAAAAATAGAAAAAGAATACTATGAGAGAGGTCAAATAATGTATGAGACCATGGATCAGCTGATATTAATTTAAATGTCTCCGTCAGCACTGATGATTCAACTGACTCAGAATCCGAAGAGATTGCAGGTCCTTCACAACTAAGCAATGAAAAAGAGCAGTTTTCTGGTGTTGAATATTTGGAAGAAAAAAAAAATTAAGGTTAATATATTCTTATAATAATTCATAGAAATTAAATAAACTCTGAAGTCCAGTATGCAACGAGTGTTTAAAAATACAGAGGTTAAACTAATGGCTAGGGATTGTTTTTTGAGAATAAACAGATGACTTGCGATTAATACGTTTTCATGATAAACTAAAATAAAATAATAAAATGATAAATAGACTTACGCCAAAACAACAGTTGCAAACTATGTAAATTTATTTTCAAAATAATAGATCAGTTCACCATTCTTACCGTGCGCTCAGTCTATTTTACGGTCGATATAATCGTCCATCCGAACAAATTCTTCGGAAAAGCATATCGTTTTAGCTCTAGGCACACTCTTATTGGTAATACCCACTCACAAAAGCGCTATACAGTTTGCACAAAAGAAATGATGCGGTTGTGGAGCGTAGTGTCGCCGAAGACCCGAAGCAGTCAATTCAACAACGTGCACAGCAATTAGAACTGTGCACATCGACTTTGTGGAAGATTTCACAAAAAGATCGTGCCTGAACTTTAGTTTTAACAAGATGGTGCAACATGCTACATGGCGCGCGACACTATTAATTTATTGCGGGAAACATTCGACGGACGCATAATTTCACGTGATGAACCGGTAAACTGGCCTCCACGATCTTGTGATCTCACTCCTTTAGTATATTTTCTTCGGGGATATGTGAAATCATTAGTCTTCGTTAATAAAACACAGGCGTTCCATCACTTAGAAACCAACATTCACCACAGTATTGCAGTTATACATACGACCTCAGTTGCCCGATTAAGTCATCGAAAATTGGACTTTTCGATTGCGCTTCATGCGAGCCAGCCATGATGCTCATGTGCCCGAAAAAAAAGTACTTTAACACTAGTGGTAAGGAAATGTCTTTTAAATAGAGCCAATATTAAGAGAAATAACGCGATTTTTCCATGATTAATTAAATTTTAAAGTTGTATACGTCTAAATAAAAAGCATCCTTTGTTAAACTTCAAATAACAAACATTATAACTCAAGCTCAACTTTAAGTATTGAATAATTATAGCCGGCCAATTTTTTTTTGTTTTTTGTTTTCTTTTTTTTTATTTCAGCTATGTTTCTTCTTTTGATACTACCTATTTTTACTACATTGATAACGACTCGAATATGTCAAGACGGATACCATCTGAACAACAGCCATTATGTTATACAAAATTTCACAAATTCAATCGCGCAATATACAAACCCATTCGGCACAGATACACATATCTAATATTCAAACCCCTTCTGTGCCAGACACTAAAAACCTTTTAACTATTGCACAAATGCAATTGCCCAATATACAAACCCATTCGACACAGATACACATACCCAATATTTAAACCCCAGCCGCCAAGGCGGCAGCCCATTCCCACCGCGCCTATCAATACACCCAATTCCCCTTAAGTCGCAATAAATACCTAATAAGAAAAGAGAATTACCTCAATAGTAATGAAATTTACATATCCAGTGAAACAGCTCAGCACACAAAGAAACTACTGCCCAACCTCGACGCCATTAATAAACTTAGAGACAGCATCGAACTTGACTTCTCATGGACCCAAGTGCTGACAGGCCACGGCTATTGCCGTAAGTACCTCCATCGTTTCAAAATTTCCCCAACGGATCGATGTCCATGCAATGACAAAACTGTTCAATCCTTTGACCACCTCCTCCAACAGTGCCCACGCTTCTCTCGCACCAGACACAATCACGAAGAGTTGTGCCACCACCTCGACATCGAGCCATATACACTAATGAGCCTTCTGAACAACAAGAAGTGCCTAGAATCTTACAGTAAACTTGTGCACGATGTGGTGACAGAACTCAAGGACTATAACACTACACAACCACATTCACCACCTTCAATCAGTGTAAACAGCTAATTTGTATAAACATATAAATATATATTTAAAAAATAATAATAATAATAATAACAATGCTCTTACGCTCCTAGATATAAGCTAATGTAAAAATGTAAATACAGTACATAACTCCTTGTAACCCGCACGTAAATAATGTAATACTTCTCACCATTGTAATTATGTAGTCCCTAATTGTAAACCAAACTTATAATTACTTGATGCTCACAGTCACCTCCTTTACGCAAACTTCTCAATGCGGCACCAGGGAAATCTGTAACAAACTACATATTTAATAGCACCCGAACATGTAAACTGTGAACATCAACTTCGCACTATTCTGGCGGCTTATAACAGCGAGCAATAACAATCATTAGAAACCACAATTAAATTGTGACACACAATAATATACACACCATACCAACAAAGCCTCGCCACCGGAATAGTGCGAACAAATCCACATCTCCTCCCTTCCCTAATCCTTCCCCCCCCCCCACTCTCCCCCCATTTTTCTTAGGCCCCTACAGTCGTTAAGCCGGGAGGATCCAGTATCCCACTCGCAGGATTCTCCCGGTGTTGACTGCAGACACGGACTTCAAAAAAAAAAAAATATTTAAACCCCTTCTGTCCCAGACACTAAAAACCTTTTAACTATTGCACAAATGCAATTGCCCAATATACAAACCCATTCGACACAGATACACATACCCAATATTCAAACCCCGTAGTAGCGTATTGCTAAGGTTGATCCGAGGAACTCACAACAGATAGAACGACAGATACGCGCGGGACCGATATGCGTCGCCCAGGCCAACCTGCAGAGGAAACAGCTGGCAACGGTTGAACTTCTGCTGGAGGCCAAAGCGAGGGGTTTCGACATCGCGCTAATCCAAGAGCCATATGTGGGCGGCCAAGGTAGAGTGAGGGACCACAGGGGGGTGAGGATCTACCAAGGGGACAACCGGCAGGGGGCAGTCGTCAAAGCCGCTGTTGCGGTGCTCAACGATAAACTGACGGTGACCCAATGCCCATCCCTGACCACGACCAACATCGTAGTGGTCAAGATTCAAACCGGAATCCGGGAAATAGTGTTCATCTCATTCTACTTTGAGCCGGATAAACCCATAGGACCGTATCTCGAACAGCTGGGGGATATAGTCGATAAACTGGGACCCCGTCAAATCCTCATAGGGGGCGACACCAATGCGAAGAGCATGTGGTGGGGCAACGAGAGCACTGACAGCAGAGGCGAAGAAACGGCAGGGATGCTGGGGGAAAACGGACTTCAGGTGCTCAACGACGGCGAAGCTCCGACGTTCGAAACGGTGAGAGGCGGAAGAATTCTCACCAGTCATATCGACATCACGGCTTGCACCGAAGATATCCTAGATCTCGTGAGTGATTGGAAAGTCGACGATTCTATGGCGGGCTCTGACCACAATGCAATTACTTTTAAAATCAACAGGAGTAAAGGAAAATATACTAGAGAAAAGTCAAACACAACGCGTAAATACAACACTAAAAAAGCAAATTGTAGACGTTTTGAAGAAAATCTAGAAAATTCAATGCAACAAAATAATTTAACAGAATCAGAAGTAAACAACATTAGTAACAAAATAAATTTAGACCAAACAGTAGAAAAGTATATGGAAAATGTAACAGAAACATGTAATAAAACTATACCCCTAATAAAAATAAAAAACAACATGAACTTACCGTGGTGGTCTGAGGAACTCGCCAAGATGAAGCATGAAGTCGCCACGAAGAAAAGAAGAATCCGATGTGCAGCGCCGATTCGAAGAGCGAAGGTCGTCGATGAGTACCTAAAAGCGAAAGAAACGTACGAGAGTGAGGCTAAAAAGGCACAAATAGCTAGCTGGAAAGAGTTCTGCCAGAAACAAGACAGGGAGACCGTCTGGGATGGAGTGTGCCGAGTCATAGGAAAGGTGTCCAAGAAGCACGAAGACCTGCCACTCACGAGTGAAGGAAGAACTCTTGACGCAGAAGAATCCGCAAAGCTGTTGGCGGAGACGTTCTACCCCGGGGATCACAACCCTAGAAGATGACAACGCAGACCACCAGCAAACGAGGGAGACAGCCGCGAGCGTGAATGACGCAGTCGATGGAGAGGTCCACGACCCGCCGTTTACGTTGCACGAGCTCTTAGCGGCTGTAAACAGTTTCAATCCCAAAAAAGCCCCGGGGGCAGATGGACTAACCGCCGACGTCTGTAAACAGGCCATACATAAGTACCCAGGATTTTACCTAGCACTGGCCAACAAGTGTCTCGAATTGGGCCACTTTCCGACGACCTGGAAGGAGGCGACGGTCATAGTCCTCCGAAAACCAGCCAAGGAGGACTATACGCAAGTCAAATCGTATAGACCGATAGGCCTGTTGCCCGTGATGGGTAAAATCCTGGAGAAAATGATAGTGGGTCGAGTGAGGTGGCATCTGCACCCCAAGACACACCCCCGCCAGTTTGGCTTTATGCCCCAGAGGAGCACTGAGGACTCCCTCTATGTCCTGATGAAGTTTATAAGAGAAAAGTTAGAAGAAAAATAGATCGTTGTCATCATCTCTTTGGACATAGAGGGAGCCTTCGACAGCGCCTGGTGGCCGGCGATCAGAGTCAGACTGGCGGAGGAAGGGTGTCCCGTGAACATCCGGAGAATCGTGGACAGCTACCTCCAGAGTAGGAGGGTTAAAGTAAGATACTCGGGCGAAGAGTTCGAAAAATGGGCTCAAAGGGCTGCGTCCAAGGATCCATTGGAGGCCCGACGTTCTGGAATCTTCTTCTCGACCCGCTACTGTATGAACTGGACAGACGAGACAGCCATTGCCAAGCCTTCGCCGATGACGTAGTGCTCGCATTCGATGGGCACGACGTCGGAAAAATACAAGAAAAGGCCAATGAAACGCTGGCCTACGTGAGGGATTGGGGAGTCCGTAACAAACTAAAGTTTGCGCCCCATAAAACGAAAGCCATGGTAATAACACGAAAGCTTAAATACGACTCCCCGATCCTCCATATGGGAGGAGTTAACATTGGCCTGGAAAAAGAAATAAAAATTCTGGGTGTCACGATCGACAGCGGGCTGACCTTCAATGCTCACATCGCCGAGGTTTGCAAAAAAGCAGTAGCCTTATACAATCAACTATCCCGGGCGGCGAGGTCGCAGTGGGGACTGGGGCCAGAAATCATACAACTACTGTACACGGCGGTGGTAGAACCGATAGTCCTGTACGGTGCTAGTGTATGGGCCCCGGCCTCACGAAAACTCGGCGTGAGGAAGCAGCTCGCTGTCGTCCAAAGAGGATTCGCACAAAAGCTCACGAGGGCCTACAGGACCGTTTCGCTAAACTCGGCCCTACTACTCGCTGGGATCTTGCCCCTCGATATTCGTGCAAGGGAAAACGCCTCCCTGTACGAAATTAAGAGGGGCTTCTCTCAGCGAGTGGTGGGAGATCGGGAAGTGGAACGGCCTGTGACTTTCGGAGAGCTCGAGCATCCGGCGCAGAGATGCACGATTGCATATCGATGCCTGGCGGACCGTGCAGAAGTGAGTCAAGCCATAACCGACCAAGGACTCACCATATACACAGATGGTAGCAAGATAGAAGACAAAGTCGGAGCGGCGTTCTCTGTGTGGGAAAACGCCGCCGAGACTAAAACAAAGAAACTAAGGCTTGACTCCTCCTGTACGGTCTACCAGGCGGAGTTGCTGGCACTGCATCGGGCGGTCGAAGAGGCGGCCAAAAGCGCGGCAGTGAAGTGCAGTATCCTGCGCGACTCGCGAGCCGCACTGGATACTGTCTCCGACAGTGTTTCCCTCCATGCCCTAGCGATGAGCATAAGAAAACACCTTAAAACGATGAAGGAACAAAATAAAACAGTTAACCTATTCTGGATAAAAGCTCACGCAGGATTGGAGGGGAACGAGCGAGCAGACGAGCTCGCGAAGGACGCTGCACTTCACCTGAAAACAAGGCCGAACTACGACAGCTGCCCCGTCTCATTCCTCAAACGGCAGATCCGCCTGGAGTCGATCGAGGAATGGGACGGGAGATACAGGGAAGGCGAGACCGCCTCGACCACCAAACTGTTCTTTCCGAGCGCTGTGAAGGCATACCCCATAATTAAGAACATCCCAACGGACTCACATATCACGCAGGCGTTCACGGGGCATGGCGGGTTCTCCGAGTACTTGCATTGATTTAAATGCAAGGAGAACCCGTCATGCATCTGTGACACCGCGAAAAATGAGAATATAGCACACCTGCTGACAGAGTGCCCGGTGTATTTGAACAGCCGGACAAAGCTAGAAACAGAAACAGACATAGAAATAAGCGTTAATAATTTGCACAAAATATTAGAAAATAAAGAGAGTAGAAATAAATTCATCGAATTCTGCAAAAAGATAGTGAAAGATGTAAATATTAGGAATAAATAAAATATATAATATGTAAACTAAGTATATGTATCTTCCTGTAAAGGAATAGTATAATCAACAAAACAGCGTAAAAATGTAAAAAATAGAAATAATAAAAGCTCTAATTAGGTTAGAGGTTACAAGAAAATAAAATATTCAAACCCCTTCTGTCCCAGACACTAAAAACCTTTTAACTATTGCACAAATGCAATTGCCCAATATACAAACCCATTCGATACAGATACACATACCCAATATTCAAACCCCAGCCGCCAAGGCGGCAGCCCATTCCCACCGCGCCTATCACTACACCCAATTCCCCTTAAGCCACATCAAATACCTAATAAATACAAACCCATTCGGCACAGATAGGCATCCGGCACTGACCACCTCACATCTGACATATGCAAAGAAGTCGCACTCTATCACCCAGAAATAACCACCAGCCTGATGAACCTATGCCTCAAACTCACACACTTTCCGACGCTCTGGAAAACTGCACTAGTAAAGGTTTTGCCCAAACCGGGCAAAACCAACTATGCAGAAATGTCGGCATACAGACCCATCGGGCTCATTAACGTATGGGGCAAGGTGCTGGAGAAACTAATATCAAGACGACAAACACACCACCTTGAAACAAACCAAGCAATCAGCGACAGCCAATACGGATTCAGGGAACAAAAATCCACCATCAAGGCCCTAAACGCCGCCATGGAAATAATAAAGGAGAAAAAGAACCAAAAGGAGCAAGTAATGGAAATATCATTGGACATCAAAGCAGCCTTCGATAACGCATGGTGGCCCGCCCTCTTAAATCAACTTCGCCAGAATCAATGTCCAAAAAACACATGCAAACTTATTCAAAGCTACCTCGAAGAACGGATGGCGACACTTAAATATGCAGACAAAATGGCATCCAAAACCAACACTAGGGGCTGCATACAAGGATCGGTGCTGGGCCCCCTCTTCTGGAATATAATTTTAGACGAGCTACTCTGCACCGAACTCCCGAATGGAACACATATCCAGGCATTCGCGGACGACATACTCCTCATAACCCATCATCGAGATCCACAGAAACTACAGCAAATAACCCACACAGCACTCAACATTATATCCAAGTGGGGACAGTGTCAAACTGAAATTTGGCCCTGAAAAGAAACAAGCCATAGCCTTCACCAACAAATCAGCTAAAGCAATCATCAAAATGGTCGGACATAACATCAATCCCACTCAACACATTAAAGTTCTAGAAGGAATCATCGACCGCAGACTTACCTTCTCCATGCACGTACAATACGCAATACAGAAAGCACAAAAAATCTACAATAACATATGCAAATTTGTCAGACCCACATGGGGACTACATTCGGAAAACGTCAAGATCATATACGAACAGGTAATCCAGCCCATAATCACATATGCGGCATCAATATGGAGCAAGGCCACACTCCTGCAAAAAGTAATCAAACAACTACGATCACTACAGAGAAACTTCGCAATCAAAATCATAAAAGGATTCAGGACCGTATCAGCAACAGCCGCCATTGCATTTGCAGGAATCACACCCCTTCACGCTCATATCAAAGCAGTAGCCGAAGCAGAAACTACAACTATTGAACGAACCACAAAATACCTTCCAGGAGACATCACCCTAGAAACACCGACACCAATAAATGAAAAACCTCATCCGGCGTTAAGAACAAACATTAAAATTAAAACAGCAACAGACCAAGAAACCATAGAACAAATAACCAAAGATGACATAATAACAATATACACTGAGGGCAGCAAACTGGAAAACAAAGTGGGAGCGGCCTTCGTAGCCTACAACACAGGGAAAACCACAAAGAAAAAATTCAGGCTCGACCCGGCGTGCTCAGTGTTTCAGGCTGAAATGGTAGCAATTAACGAAGCAACCAAATGGGCATATAACAACCAGTTCAAACACACGTCAAGCAGAATAACACTGCTATCTGACTCCAAATCCGCTCTTGACACGATCACCAATGGCGACACCAACTGCCACATGGCCACGAACATACAAAAGACAATCACTAACATCAGGAAAACAGGAACAATACAACTAGTGTGGGTCAAAGCCCATGTGGGAATCCATGGCAATGAAGCAGCAGATGAAGAGGCCAAACAGGCGACGAAAGCCAAAACACCCTACATATATAACAAATTCCCAATTAGTTACGTAAAGAACAAACTGAGAACTGCGAACTTGAAACGGCAAGGGAAGAAGAATACACAACCGGAAAAAATGGCAGACACACAAAAAATCTACTCCCCAACATACACACTATCAACAAACTACGCGAGAAAACCCAAATCAACTTCGGGCTCGCCCAGTTCCTCACGGGCCATGGATACATCAAAAAGTATCTCCATAGATTTAAAATAACAGACGATAAATGCCCCTGCAACCCTGCTGTCGTGCAGGACTTTGAACACCTCATTAAGAAATGCCCAAGGTTCGAAGCGGCCAGATGGGAACATGAAAACTACTGCCACAACAAACAGGTAGACCCACATAACCTCACAAGCATTATAGAGAGCAGGGAATGCATAGGCTCACTTAACACCTTACTAAAAACCATAGTCAACAACCTAAAAGAGTACAACTCACACACACAACACAACACACTAAAACCACACAGTCAAACTCACAACACAAACTTAAAAGCCTCCCCCATCGGGCCACCCGCCCTACAACCCAACCCTACCGTACCCTACAACAAATGTAACATGCGACAAATTACGATGATATGACGACAACAAAATTGATCTGTCAATGTTTCAACATTAGACAATTGAAACATACCAAAGATATTATGACATAATTTCGAATAATAAGGACTAGAATAACATATTGTAACATAGGCTGATTATAATTATTCCACTAGGATTTAATAGAATTATGTGACATTGTTGAAAAAAAAAAATGTTTATTATAATATATGTATAAATTATCTCAAATTACCAATGAATACCTAATGACTAGTATTAATAACAATGATTGTAAATATATATAACAACTGTAATCACCATTATATCAACACCCTTTTATGTACCACCTACAATATAAATAATGTCAAAGGCCCGGCCAGGACGCGTGCACGCAGCAAACGTAGCTCATCACCTACATTACAAACTTCCATTATGGCAATCGAGATAGCCACAATAAAACAACTTAGACGTTAGCACGTGACCTGGCCGAGCAACCACACAGGTGCTCGCGCGTCACATCTAACGATGAAACACGCGAGCACCAGCAAAAGAAACAATATCTATACCATGCACATCTAAACAACACTGTGTTTTACTACCCTTATATCCAGGGAATGCCATGGTTGCTAAGCCGGGGGATCGCCTGTACACCGTTAGCGGGGTACCCCCGGTGATAACCATGGCATTCCCCAAAAAAAAAAAAATAAGCCTGCATACTCACAAAAGCTAACCTAAACGCAAACATTGTCGCCATGTCACAATACTCAAATTCAAATCTAAGCGTCATTAAAGTAGTCATCGGAGGTAGGCGAATATACATAGCGTCAGTATATATCGAACCGCGAGAAGACATAAACAACACTATCAACTACACTTTTCACTTTCTAAGATCTATACAGGGAAACCCCGTGGTGCTTGGGGGAGATTTCAACGGTTGGCACACCGACTGGGGCAGTGATAAAATTAACCGGCGCGGAAAACTAATATGCGAATTAGCTTGCAGCACAAACCTACACCCTTGTAACACCGCATTAACGCCCACATTCGTTACTACCACACACAATCAAATCAGACACTCTACAATAGACGTCACCTTCGTATCGGACTGCCTTTGGAGCTCGGTGCGAGGGTGGCGGGTCGACCTAGAAATAAGCACGGCTTCTCAACATAACGCTATCGTGTTTGGCATAGACTTAGGCACAAACAACAACAACACTACACAACAATGCACACAAACGACATTCCGCTACAAAAGCGCAAATGCACACTGTGGTCACTTCCGGAGCGCTCTACTCACCAACTTCACGAGGACCGACGTAGCGGAAATTAACATACAGGACCTCGACAGTGAGGGGACTCGAAGCCCTCATCGAAGAGGTCACCAAACACATACACAGCGCATGTCAGGAGTCCATGCCGGTCAAACGGGGGTGCGCCAAATATCAGCCCCCCTGGTGGACCGAGGCATTGGATACACGCAAAGCCACAGTTGTCCGCCTGCACCGCCAAATACACAGCGCCATCAAACACGGGGAACAGACGGACTCCCTGGTCGAGAGGCTGCAAACCGAAAGTAGCAAACGCGGTACGCAAACGAAATACGGACGGCGTCCTGTGAAAACTTCCGTAAGTTTTGCGAGCTTCAGACCGGGGAGAACGTCTGGTCCCTAACCAATAGATTACTCAAAGACGCATCGCCGCGGAGGCCACCAGTCACACTTAACATCGGCGACCGGTACACCGAAGGAGGGGCGGATACAACTAAAGCGCTTCTCGAACATTTCTACCCCGACGTCGATCCTAGACACACCTTTCTACGCACAGAATTCTACACTGCACCCGACACACCCGACGATCCACACTTCACCCGTGAAGAGTTGCTTACTTACACTTAGAATCCATGAACCCCACCGGGTATGGATGGGCTAACAGCGGACATATGTTTGCAGTTCGCACAGACCTACCCGGAGTTAATCACCGACATACTCAACAGATGCCTAGATCTACATCATTTTCCCAAACAATGGAAAGAAGCCTTCGTAAGAATAATCCCCAAACCCGGCAAGTCTGATTATACCGACATCGGCGCCTTCCGTCCGATCGGTCTGTTGCCCGTGTTTGGCAAGCTGCTAGAGCGGCTCTTTATTAAAAGAGTCGTCTACAGGGCGTCCGGGAGTAACAAAATGAATAAACACCAATTCGGTTTTCGAGAGCAAACAAACACTACAGCAGCATTACACACAGCTCTAGAGCTTGTCAGGGAGGGGAAGAAGGAGAATCACCTCGTCGTCGCGGTGTCATTAGACATCAAAGCGGCGTTCGACAATGCCTGGTGGCCGGCGCTAACACATAGACTCAGAGAGGCAAAATGCCCGAATAACATCTTCGGGCTTATTTTAAGATATAGCTAATAACATAACAATTATTTTATTATTGTTTAATCATTTAATTTCACTTTCTACTTGGACAATTAATACTTTGTGAGCGTGCAGCTGATGCTCCACGCTTTGAAATGCGAAGTTATTAGGTGCATACTTACATCTTATCATTCCAAATTTTAAACTTTTATTTACTTTGAAACCTTTATAATTAAAATTTTCTTTCTTTATTTTAGTCATTTGCATGATATACTATAGGGGGAAAATGTATAAAAGAATCTTGGCTTAGACGAACAACGAATGCTACTTGTTTTATTACGCCATATTGTCTACATGGCATATTATTCTTATTGTGTAATGCACAATAAGATGAAACGTGCCCGCGACTATACCTCGCGTGCACGTTCCACCTTAAGCTCAAAATGTATGCAAAAACATTATCTCTAATAGCTGCCTAATCAGTATTTATAATTTGTATTGTGTAGATTTTATATAAGCGTAATCTATGACTTTATACTATTTTAATTTAGTAACTTGATGTACGTTAATTTAATTTCGTAATTTATATAAAACTTTCTAACTCAAAAGCGGTAAAACCACTTAATATTCCATTAACACGAGATGTCAATACTTCTATTGCGTCACATAACAATTATTTTATTATATTGTAGTACACTATGTCGCCACATGGTGAACTGGCGAAGAGTGCGCGCAACAATTTCTCGTGCATGCAATCTTCGCCTCAATCGATTGATTGATTGCTTAATTATTTAATTTCACTTTCTACTTGGACAATTAATATTTTGTGAGCGTGCAGTCGATATTCCAGATTTTGAAATGCGAAACTATTATGTGCATGCTTACATCTTATCATCCTAATTTTTAAACTTTTATCTACTTTCAATAAAAAAATTGTTTCATATAAGAACTCCTTTAATCTTAGGCTTACATACACAACACGAATAACGAATGATGGCATATTATTTTATCACATTATGTACATAGATGCTTTATCTGTATAAAGGAAATTTTGTATTCTGTAGATATTTTAGTTAATTTTAAGCGAAAACTCACCCGTTGTTTGATACGCGAAGCGTGCTCGTGTCGTAGTCCTGATGCGACCATGCTTGGCCTCATTCGACAGCGTGTAATTTATGTTAACTTAACTTCGTAATAACTTTGTAAAAATTATAAATATCGAACCGTACTATAATCCTATCTTTTCGAACTTACTTAATACTCTAATCTAGGGGAGAAAAAAAAAAATAACTCCTTTAATAACTGCCTTTCTTTCTGTATTTGATGATGATGCGTACATAGACGCTTTAAAGAATTTTGTAATATAATCTTAATTTTTCTTACTCAGTAACCTTATTATTTTCATTAATTGCTATCTTGAAGGAAAAAAGAAAATTAATTAAATTCAAAATTAAATTAATAATAAGTCCGAATGGATAAATTAAGATTATACATGAACTGATTCATTGATTAATTAATCAAAACAAAACTGAATTTATTATATAACTAATTAACAAATAATTAATCTATATGCAGAATCAAATTAATTAATCAATCACTTTACTTTATTTACTGTCATATCGGCGATCACTCTGAGCGATAACACACTAACTCGCTCTGAGTGGTCGCCGATATGCAGTCCTTATCCTTCCTTTCTCAATCCCCTCCTCTCCCTTCCCCTCCTAAACTCCCTTGGCCCCTGCAGTAGTTGTTAAGCCGGGAAGAATCAGTATACCGTTCGCAGGTTCCTCCCGGTGTAGACTGCGGGATCAGCCGCCTAAAAAAAAATATTCAAACCCAAGTCGCAGCCCGATAAGCAGCGAAACCACGCCGCTCCGCGTTTAAAAATTCGCCATTTCGGACCGTGAAACAAAAGTACCTACTGTAATACATCCCGGGATGCGCGCTGCGACGCCCCTTCCGAATGTGAAAGCCCCATCGAAATCGGATAACAATTGGATTTTTAATTAACAAAATAAGTTTTCAGTGAAAATTCCTCCGGGAGGAAAAGTGCGTGTATCGTACGTACACCTCCACAAAGTTTCATGGCCATACGCCCAGTAACCAGGCACCTATACTCTTTTTAAATCTGAAATTTTGTGAATCGTGAATTTGCTGAGCAACATCAGGAGGCATAGCTCGACGAGGGTTAGTTTAATCCCTTGTCTGAGGGTGCCTCCTGCTCCGCCAGGATCTGACGAACAAGTGGAAACCTCAACCGCTCCTGTACCACCTATATTTTCGTGGCTTCGGACCAGTTTATGCAACTCAGAAGCCATCAAACTGATGACACGCGGATGTATCCAGGGATCTGTCCTCGGCCCGCTAATCTGGAACCTCATACTAGATGACCTATTGGAAACTAAATTACCTGACGGATGCTACATACAGGCCTACGCTGACGATGTATTAATGACTACACAGAGTAACACCGTTAACAACCTCGAGACCATAACCAACATAGCACTCAACAAAATATATTCATGGGGACAAGGGGTAAAACTTCTCTAAGACTCAGATAGTAGCGTTCACGCCTAAGGCCAAAAACGCTTGCTTGAATTAAAACTCCTCGGAGTAATTATCGATAAGAAACTTACGTTCATCAAGCACATCCACCATGTAACGAGCAAGGCCCACAAGATATACAACAGCCTCTGTAAATTCATACGCCCCACCTGGGGAATACACTCAGAAAATGTGCGAATCATATACAAACACGTAATACAACCAATACTTACATATGCAGCCGGTATATGGCATACTGCCACCAACTACAAACACGTCAGAATGAAACTTAAATCGTTCCAAAGGGGCTTCGCCATAAAAGGCCATTCGCGGGTTCCGTACCATCTCCGAAACTGCGGCGATCGCGCTGGTCGCCTTCACACAATTACACATTAAGATAAATGAGGTGACATCTGTTGAAACCGCCAAACTTACTGCGCGAGCTACGCATCTACCCGAAGATATCACTCTTGAACGACCCTCTGCACCACACGAGCTGCTGCACCCATCGGAAAGGGTCCACCTGGACATACCAAGTGCAACAACACCACAAGACACGACCCAGTTCTACACCCCTGGCAAGACCACCAGGATATTTACTGACGGTAGCAAGCAGGACGGTCTGGTGGGTGACGCCTTAGGCATATTCTCTCCGAATAACGACACGACGGTTAAGAAATATAATCTTCATGCCACTTGCTCCGTATACCAGGCGGGACTACTGGCCATCGCTGAGGCCTGCAGTTGGATAGACCAACATCAGACACCTGACCCAACAATTTACACCGACTCTAAGAGCGCCACCCAAGAAATATCGAACTCTAACAGCACTAACCCTTTTGTGGTTCGTATCCACAAAATGTACCGTCGAGCTACTAAACACGGAAGGAAAATTACGATAGTGTGAGTCAAAGCCCACGTAGGCATCGATGGTAATAAAGCGGCGGATATCGCTGCGAAAGCGGCAGCCCACTCGCATGCCGCCTATAAACACGCACAATTCCCTATAAGTCTTATACGGTACATGGCCACAGAAGAGTCGCCGCGAAAGCGAACTATGCAACTGGCGAAAAAGGCCAGTATACACGAAACCTACTACCGAACATTGACGCTATCAACAAGCTGCGTGCGGCTATTGAGGTGGATTTCCCGTGGACCCAAGTCCTCACCGGCCACGGGTTCTGCCGTCAATACTTACACAGATTCAAAATCAGTGACATGGACAAATGTCCGTGTGACCAGCATACCACCCAAACTTTCACACACCTTATACAAAAATGCCCTCGCTTCGCCGCTTCTAGGCACAAACATGAAGTCATGTGTCACCATCACGATGTAGAGGAATACAATATTGATCAACTGATTGAAAACACGAATTGCATTAAGACATACAGCACACTCATACACGACATAGGACATAAGAACTCAAGGAGTATAACGCTCCACAACTCGCGGCATAAGACGGACCCTAGCAACTTGGAATTGACTACCGTCACTAATATGTATACCAACAATTAGCCACCTGATTAATGATAATACTGTAAATATTCTTTTATTATGTAATTCTAATCTTTCACTTGTAAGTTTTCGTGTAAATTAAGGGGAAAAAAAAATGTAACTAGATTAAGATACCAAATTTGAGTCGAAAAATATGTACTCAATTGGAAAACCATTGTATTAGCGTTAAAGAACACTGTAGAATGTACCCAATCGAATAACTATTGTGACAACATTGATGTAACATTATAATAAGTACATTGAAATTGTACGCTTACGAATAACTATTGTACCATAGCATAAGAACTTTGTAACTCTAATCAATAAATAGAACAACACTCTTCCTACCACATACCCACATACATACACATCCACACACACGGAACAATAAGCCCGAACACTCTTCAGGGGTTCTGAAGAGGGATGGGCCAAAGCATGAAAATGCCGAGGCTCGACACCCCTTGTACAGATTGTCCTTCCCCCCTTCCTCCTCTTCCTTAGTCCCCCCAATCCCAACCTCCTTCCCTATTCCCTGTGACCCTGCTGTCGTCAAGCCGGGCGAGCCCAGTATCCTATTCACAGGGCTCATTCGGTGTTGACAGCAGGAGTACACCAAAAAAAAAAAAAAAATATTCAACCCCACCTGAAGACCCGTACGCACTACGACAAATGTCCGGTTTCGTTCGTCAAACGACAGATCCGAAAGGACTAGATTGACGAATGGAGCCGGAGATACGCGGACGGAGAGACGGCTTCGGTGACAAAGCTGTTCTTTCTGGACGCGGTCGAGGCGCACAGGGTCGTAAGGCGGATCGCCCTGGACGCCACACTGACGCAGGTGTTCACGGGTCACGGCGGGTTCTCCGAGTACTTGCATCGGTTCAAGTGCAAGGGGAGCCCGGCGTGCCAATGTGACCCTGACGTTCAGGAGACGGTCCCACATCTCCTGCTCGAGTGTCCCAAACACGCAGCCGATAGATATGATTTGGAAAATAAGATAGATTTAAAAATAACACTAGGCAATTTAGATAAGATATTTAAAAATAAGGTAGATACACATATATTTATAAAGTATTGTATAAAAATAGCAAGTAAGGTACTAAAAAGAAATAGTGTTAAATATTGCTAAATATATAATATGATATTATGTATCATTAGTAATAAACTAAATGTAAATAAATAAAAGATATATGTATAATTAAGATAAATAGAAATAAGTATAGGTAAATATAATATAGATAAATAAGATAACTAATATAAGACAAACAGATAGAAATAAGTAATGAAGGTGAGAGAAAAGAATAAAAGAAATAAGATAAAACAAAAGATAAGAAAACATAAAAACAGAAAAAAATAAATAAAAGAAAAGACAAAATATAAATAAATAATGAAAATCCCCAGGGTATCCATCACCAATGACCTAGCGGGATAAACATAATAAATACTAGTGATGTAACGAATGTCATTTTTTGAACATTCGCGAACGCGAATGCGAATATCTGCTACCGACATTCGCGAATGCGAATGTTTAGTTTTTGTTAAAATTTGGCGCCAATTTTCTATGATGATTATCTAAATTTTATTATTATCTAAACATTAAAAAGTTATGTAAAGACTGATAAAAAAATTATAGAAGAATTTGTTTTTGTTTCTTTCAATTGCTTTTAATTTCTTAGTTGCTATTGTGTTACAAGTTCTAATGAGAATTACATTTTTAAGCTTTATTAAAGTAAATGAAATAATTTTGTTTATTTTTAAAGTTTAATATTCCTCTACTCAAGTTTAATTACTAACTTAAAAACATGGTAAAAATAGTTAATTAAGTGGTATGTTTTAAGAAAGAGAGGTATTTTTCTTTGAGAGTCTGTAATTTTTTGTTTGTTTGTTTAGACTATATTTATAGTTTATTGTAGAAGAATATTGTTTTAGTTTAGATTTTGATTTTATTAACCTACTATTACACACACACAGTATTACGAATATTATCTCGGCAGGGGTATGCAGAGGTACAACCAGGGCACCCACTTTTCGCCAAGTGTGTACCGTCTAATAGTGTGACAGGGGCGAGCCTATCGCCATGTCGGGCACAAATTTCACACTCCGGGCTGATACTGAGCAGACCCAAATATCACTTTGCCTGATCCGGGATTCGAACCCAGGACCTTAGAGCGCTGCCGTACCGCACATGCAGTAGAACTATGCCACCGAGGCAGTCTACTATTATCTTCAAATATTTTTTTTTCTGATATTGACATTCGCAAAACATTCGCAGAAATTTTGCGAATGCGAATATCCAAAAATATGCGAATATTCGCGAATGCGAATATTCGTTACATCACTAATAAATACTGTCCCTAACTGCTAGCATCCACAAAGATGCTCGAATCCAACTCGAACTTGGAATATTAAATGAGATGTGATGACCGGGGATAACCCATCACGGGGGCCCCCTACGTCTCACTTTATCCTACTGAATCAATCTCCAGGAATTATTTAATACGCATTCTTTTATTTTACAGTGAGATAAACTATGTATCAGCATAGGAAGGGCTTTCATAAACTGCTGCCTGACGATCGTCGCGCATGCTCACAAGGATAGGCATCTACTAGTCCACGAGTTCAACGGCAGGAGCAGGGCCAGAATCCTGCCCTTATGGACACACGCCCATACTCGGCCCCAAGGGCAATATCCTTACGACACCACGCTGATATAAATACTAAATTTATATGCTATTTATTTTCTCGTGTACTATTTCATCTAATATGTGTTTTATTTACCCTTTATTTTGAAACTTTATCGATAATATGGGGGCGAGTGGGCAACGTATCAAATAGCGGAAATTCGCCCCCCCCCCCTCGACACCCTAAGGGAACCACAAGAAAATGCTATAATTAGTTGATAAATTAATTAATTAATTAGTAGATAGCGCAACTGTACTATTTTTAAGACAAATTGTGAACCGAGGAAAAAAACAAAATATATATATATTCAAACCCCGACACATGCCCTTGCGACGACCAGACCAGTCAAACCATCACACACCTACTAGAAAAATGTAGTATGTTCTTAAACACTAGACACAAGCACGAAGCAATCTGCCGCAAACACGACGCGGAGCCATATGCTCTATCGGACATAATAAACACCAAAGAGACGACTAACTCATACCTAGAATACATCGACACCATCTTCGGGCAATTAAAAAGACTTAACAACAACAGCACTCAGCCCACAAATACATAGAAACACACTACAATACAACTCTTACCACATATATACATATTTACATTTACACAATACTCACTCACTTCTCTCCCTAGCATGATGCAATAGTTGCATTGCTGCAACATTGCTCGAAGCGCGAACTGAGTCTTCCGCTTCTATATTTTATATATTGCAATTTCTGGTAATTAAAATGGGAATATTTTTACTTTCATTTTTATTGTTATTTTATATGAAGCCTATTCCTAGATTACTTTTAAGTATAAACTGGATATATATTTAAAAAATTTATGGAAAAAAAAACTAATTTGAAATTAATACAAGTCGAACAACACTCAATACCAACTATATGCAATTGTAGGGCAGGTGACCCGGTTGTGGCCATCGACCCCTTTGTGGCCATTTTGGCCTTCAAATATTTATAACTAAGGCATAGACAAATAAATTACTCTGTGATGTACAGTATTTAAAATATTGAATATTGGCAACACTGATACCGTTGACAGCTTTGATGTGTCAAACTTCACTTCGATGCAACAAGTCATTCTTTTTAGTTGAGCGTGAAATTGTTAAGATCTTAACAAAAAGGCTAAGGCGAGCGGGTGAGTAATCAGTTTTTATTTTTTAAATCTTTGCTTATTTTTTGGATGTTTATGTTAATACTACATGAAGAATATATTGTCTAAGTGGAACTAAAGTTATTTTGTCGCCATATGTTTCTGGAGTGAGGTTATGAGAAGGTGGCCACTAATGGAGACAAAATTATGAATTTCTCCATCTTTGGCCACATGGCTGGCCAAAACTGGTGTACATAGACACCCCACTTCTGGCCATTTATATTTTATCGTGGCTTTTTTTTTCATTTTCAGAGATGCAATAAAATGCCTTCACCAAAATCAAATAGTAACAAAATAGATGTCGCGAAAAGAAAATTATTTCAGTACTCACCGCATAAAATTACTTTAGCGTTGAACGCAATTAAGAATGGGATGCCCGTTTCCACTGCTAGTAGAGATTTTAATGTACCTCGAACGACTTTGCGACATAAAATTTCTGGAAAAGCACCTGAAACTTCTGGACATGTAGGACCCCAGGCTGTTCTTGGAAGTGAAATAGAGAATGAACTTGTCGTATGGATCAAAGATTGCGCTCGTGCTGGGTTTCCTATCAACAATGAAGGTTTACTAGATTCTGTAAAGAAAATAGTAGTAAAAGGCCAAATTAACACACCGTTTATAAATAATAGACCTTCAAGATCCTGGTTTGACGGATTTATGGCAAGGCATCCTGATTTGAGGCAAAAACATGCCGAATATATTAATAAAGCTCGTGCCTTAATTACTGAGGAAAAATAACTATCAATTTAATGTAACTATAATTATTACGCATAATAATCCAAATTAATTAATCAATTATTTACAGAACTTACTGCCATGTCGGCGATCACTCTAAAGCGATAACATACTAACTCGCTTCGATTGATCGCCGATATGCAGTCCTTATCCCTTCTTTCCCAATCCCCTTTCCTCTCCTCTCCTTCCCACACCTTCCCTTGGCGCCTGCAGTCGTTAAGCCGGGAGGAACCCGTACACCGTTCGCAGGTTCCTCTCGGTGTTGACTGCAGGATCGACCACCAAAAAAAAAAAAAACACACCTGCGTGCTCGGTCTCCATACCGAATGCACGTCCATGCATGGGGGGACATTTGTCGCGGCCCTAGGCACACAAAAAGTGTGCCTACACCCCCATAGTTGCAAGTTCACATGGGGGGTCTGACAGGGACTCGTTGAACATTTCACCTCCTTTTCCTCTCCGCCCATCCTAATACTTCTTCTTCCTTCCCCCACACTCCTCTCCCAATTCTTCCCTCCCACTTTCCTCCTGGCCCCTGCAGTCATTAAGCCGGGAGGAACCAGTATACCGTTCGCAGGTTCCTCCCGGTGTTGACTGCAGGATCAGCCGTTATTAAAAAAAACCTAACCTAACCTGCTTCCTTTCCCAATCTTCTTTCCTCTTCTCTCCTTCCCACACCTTCCCTTGGCCCCTGCAGTCTTTAAGCCGGGAGGAACCAGTACACCGTTCGCAGGTTCCTCTAGGTGTTGAATGCAGGATCAGCCGCTAAAAAAAAAAAATCTTCCCACCTCAGTCGCAGCGCGCGCGAGTTATCGAACGCACGCGCCCCGCGGACACTTTGCGACGCTCCGCACACGTAAATCACTAGAAAATCAAAAGTGTTGGGTCAAAGTTCGCACATCAAGTTGTACTATACGTCAAAAGATGCGGAAAAATACCCTCTTTAAAGTGCAGTTTAAATCAAATAAATACTAACGAAATAGTGCCAAAGTTAAAAAAATTGTGAATTAAAAGTAATTGAGTTATTACTTGTTACCATTACTTGTAAATTGATCACTGGTTAGTGGTTGGGTGAAAATCAAGATCATTATGTAGTTGGAATGGTAAGCGGGCAATGATTTACAGATTGATAGGCGGTTATGATTTTATGTGTGTGTTATTTTGTGTAGGGTTAGCCGAGGATGTTAAGAAACGCCAATATTTTTGAGTATTGGTATTCGTCACATTATAAGGTGATTAGGTCTGCAGCAAATAAGTTTCTATATGCGCCGCCTACTAGTGTAGCAAGTGAACAGCTGTTTAATAAAGCTGAACAGTTGTACAATGAAAGGAGACACTCTTTGAAGGGTGAAAATGCCGAGACCGAAAAACTCGTTTCGGTCGCCTTAGTAAAAAGTAATTTGAAAAAAAATGGACCGTGATAACTCAGGAGGTGAGAGTAGTATAGATGCAAAGAAGAAAAAGTACTATTGTTCTTTCAATGACCTCTGGTTAAAAGAACATACTTCGATTTTTGTTTTGTTTAATAAACAGTAGATAACTGTGTTTCCTTAGAATTTTATTTCATTTTGTTGTTTTTTCGAATAAATATGTGATTTAAGCTGTTTATTTTTTAATTATCCCTATAAAAATAAATCGTATATTCTGTCTCACAGTTTGTAGGTATACAATTAACATTATCATCCTATAAGTAAACCATGTTCAACTCTCCCCATATCCCATTTTTCATTGAAGTATGTATAACATATTTCAGTATTATAAAAGCCAAAAAGTTATTATGCATAAGTAAACCCAAATAAACAAGCTAATGTTTAATACTATAATTGAATCCCTAAGTCTTAATTAAAGAAAATTATGATACTTTAAACAAAAAGTGGTTAAACTCTCCCGGACTCCCCCTAAATAAATACCCTTAGAAATAAGCAACTCATGTGTATATATTAAATACTTAGTAAATATAACCTGTGTATTAATGTCATTACAACATAATATCAACAAAAACACTGTTGGAAAAAAAAAACTAATAAATGGGCCTTTCTCTACTAACAGGAAAATCATAGTCCAAGCATTTTTTTTTACTTTGGCTATATTAATGCAGTTTTATTTATTAAAACATATAATATATGACCGGTTGTTTAAGGAGCCAAGCTTAATTAATATTTAGAATCATAATCATTTCATAAATTCGGTGTAAAAGCCACTAAAAACAGTCCTCTGTTATGTCCTAATTCCGGATCGAGTATGATTCGGTTCGGTTTTTATTAGTTGTATTTAAAAATGTAAAATCTTATAACTCTATAAACATAAAGAATATGAATGCATGTGAACAAAAAACAATTATAATTTTAGAGAATTTTTTAGTACCAAAAACTAGTGTTCGAATTTTGTCCAATACATTTCTGAACAGTCCTCTGTCACGATTTGAATATCACGCCACAAAAATGTTAAACACTATTGTGGTTACATTTCCCTTGAAACCGAACGTTAACAGTGTGAAGTTTGCTCGGTCGCCATGCTAAACAAGTCGCCGCTATTTTGCGCAGTGACAGTTTTTTTTACGTAAAAATAACAGTCCTCTGTGCAACAGTCCTCTGGAAATTTATAACACAGAGGACTGTTCAATGTGACAGAGGACTGTTTTATTTGACGTCCGTGTATTTTATTAATATTCTTTATAGTCTGCACTAACCTACTGCTTGTCGATAGCCTCTTTCTTTCTTACATTGACCTGTCACGCTAATTCAGGTCTTTTGTTTTCTAATATTATAGATTTTGGAATATAAAATAATACGTACCTACTAACTACCTGTTTTTAAACCCATACGGTTTTTTTTAAATATTCCCACTCCACCTGTCTCTGCCTACCCCACCTGTGGGACTAAGGCGTGAGCTTTATGTTATGTAAATATTAAAAGTATGTTTTATTGTTGTAGTATTGCCTCAATGCCACCAAAGAAGAAATAAAAGAGCAGAAAGGAATTGCAGAAAGATTAAGATATGAACGGCTAAAAAATGATCCTGTAAAAAGAGAGCAATTGAAGGAAAAAGAACGACGAAACTACCAAAGAAAGAAGGAAAAAGGTACAAGAAAGCCAGTTAAAGATATGATTCCACGTGAACACAAAGCTGTGACTAAAGAATGGAGAAAGCACTGTGCTACCTATCGCGCAAAAAAAAAGCTTTGAAAGAAATTACAAACAATTTTGTACGACAAAATACGCCCGAATCTGACGGTTCACCTTCTCCTCAAAGTTCTGTCTCTCTGTCAATAATACCTATTACCACTCCACGAAGTGATGCAAGTAATGCAAGAAAGCGTAATGTTAGAAAGAAACGTGACAAAATTATAAAAGATAAAGACAAAAAGATCGAGTATTACAAAAAAAAATCCGAGAAGTATAGGAAGAGATTAGAACGTTTGGAAAAAGCTAAGACAAAGGAAAATGTAGACACACCTAACACTAAAGTTACCAAAATATTTAACAAACTCTGCCTATACATTAAACCTTGGGGAGCACATACAGACAATATTCAAATAATATATAAACATGTCATCGAACCCATCATAACATACGCTGCGGGTATATGGGGGCAGCAGAGAAAAAAGATTCACATTTTAACCAGTATACAGCGCGGATTCGCCCTTAAAAAGATAAAAAAAAATACTCAAACCCAGCACAAAAATACACACACTTTCCCTCGCTTCACTCAGGCCAGACAGCAGCACGAAGCGCCATGTCATCACTTCGACCTGGCACCATACAACGTCATCAACCTCATAACAAATGAATAGTCATATGACCAACTGCTGCATGCCGTAGTGCTACAGCGGAATAAATACAATAATCAATAAAAACACACACGCATTTGCTTCATTCTTGTGTTTACGCTTAATATAAGGACATTTCACGTCATTTGGAACACTTTACTCACATTTAACATCATTTAATTACTTTTTTTTATTATTTCATTTAGCATGTACTGAGCGGAGCATGCTCGCAGTATCTGTCGGGATTGCAATATTTGCAATCTGTAACATCGATGATAACTGCCGAAACTGTCTTATGTGCAATATCCGCAACCTGCAAATCTGCACTAACGGCCGAAATTGCCCTAATTGCAATATCGGCAATCTTCAATTCTGCAATATCTGCGAAATCGGCATCAACCACCACCGCACCTCCGTCGTCAGTTCACGAGCAACATCCGACGCGAGTACAAGCGCGCAAATACGGAACTGAACTCCTATACTAACACCAATCACCATGCTTATAACAATATTCAGTGTGTCTAAACAATTTATTTCAGATACTGGTAGTCACTGATGGTGATTTGTTATGTTTTATTGTGTTTATGTGTTAAAGAAGTGCCGACTCTTACCAGCTGGGTGAAAACACTTGAAGGTTTAAAACTTATTGTTGAATATTTGTGGTCACAAGGAATAAACTCCTTACTTTTAAGAAATATTAATCAAGACCCACGTGAATTTTTTTTTGGTGCAATAGCGCATGTCTATAATAATTTAATGCCCAATGCACAAGCATTTGAAAATGTTTTTAAAACTTTGTTAATTAATAATATAACATCTTCGCATTCGCCTCAAGGAAATTGCGCAAAGGATGACAGCATTTGTCTACATTCATTAAAATCCTTTATTCCGAATGAAGCAACCAGCAGCAATAATGGTAAAGAGATAAGGCACATTAATGAATATCACTTAAATATTCAATTAACAAATATAGAAGAAATTTTAAAAGGTCATTCTCGAGTTGATGAAGGGAAATGCGCTGCTATAGCATATTGCAGTGGGTGGGTGGCCACTAAGGCCAAAAAAATATTTTTTAAAAAATGTATCCATTGCAAAAATAATTATATAAGTGAAACAATAGAGGATTTTCAAAAATATAAATATTAAAAAAAGAATATTGTGGCAAAAAATGGTTGTGGTACCCCACCCGAGCATTATTTGATTTTTTTGCCCATGTAGAACACATAACTTTAGAGGTATTGAAAAATGATGCCAATAGAGAAAATATTGTACAATATATAAATTTAATAGTTTCTGTACACAAAGACTTTAATTTTATTATATACATTGAGCATAAAACTAATTTAAAAAAGTATTTGATGAATAAAAGTGTTGTTTTCTTTGTTATGAATTGGTGTAAAGAAATCAGCAATGTTTTAACTGGCAAGAGCTTTTATAATTTAATTACCTACAGGCTCGAGAACATTACCATAAAAGAAATGGTAATGGTAATGGAAACCCGACCGCTAGCATCCCCATTCCGAAATCCTCACGAAGAAATACATTTTTTTTTCAATTTAGGTCAAGACTTCACTACAAATGGTCCTACACCTGTCTGTTGAGTAGACAATCTTGCAACAGGTGTCTTTTTTATTATACTGGTAGTCATTCCAATACTGAAATAAGAACAAATCAGTTATAGTCTAATTTCATAAAGCTTGGATGGTACATAGAACTGATTAAGTAATATTTTAATAATGATGCACATGGAATGGGTTTGGGATTAAATCGAGGATCGAACCCGAACTCTCCTCATGTACTAGACTTACAGATAATTGTTAAAAACATGTTCACAACTATGAGGCGAGCATTAAAAAAACAGTTAAACCACTTGAAATATTTCTTTCAACAGAACAACGTTATTATTAGGAAATTTTAGCATCAAAATGTACTTTAAAATAACTATCACAATGGGAATTAAGAGAAGTAACCACATTCTCCCATATTCTTTGGTGCATGCGCAGTGACCGTGCCAGTTGGTCGACAGACGTAAAAAGAGGTGCGTGCTTTTATTTTGATATACATATTCAGGTATTTATTAATGTGATAAACACTGATAATCTATCCTCGGAATTTTGATATAAAGCTGCTAATGAAGCAAACGTACTTTGAAGCGTTACCAAGGCATTGAAGAGGTTTCAGTAAGAAAAATGAGCACTGCCTTATGATTTAGAATTAAAACATTACACTTATATTATTGAATTGTTAGAATAAAGTTATAGACTAAACGTTTATCAAACTGGAAAATGTGCATGATCTTAAACTTAAATTATCTTTTAAAGGATGGATTAATTCCGACTTATTTGTAGAATGGTTAAATATTTTTATCACTGCCATACCGTCCGAACGTCCTGTAGTCCTGCTAATAGACAATTTGCACACATTGGAGCACAAGTTCTTAAAGTTGCGAAAGATAATCAAGTTTACGTATTTACTTTCTCAGCTCATTGCACGCATCTATTACAGCCACTTCCTACACACAGCCAAACCTACACCATACATGTCTACGTTGGATTTAGCAGTATATATTGGCAGGTTAAAGTAAAGACGGAAGATAAATATAAGATTGTTTTATTACGCCATTTGGAATATTGTGCTTCAAACGGATGCCGTTTAGCCTTCGGAATACACCACCTACGTTTTCTCGCGCTTCTAAATCTCTAATCGATCGCATCGATTCCGCAAGGAAGTGTTATAGGCTGTCTTTTGTTTTTAATTTATATAAACGATCTTCCAAAAATCTTAGACTGGCCATGTGTCCTATTCGCGGACGATATCTCTCTTCTTACTTCATGTAAATCCCATGGAAACCTAAATGAAAAAATCTGCAATATACTCACAAAGACTGAAAACTGGATGACATCACACAACTTACAACTGAACTACCAAAAAACAAAATTAATCACTTTCCACCCACCACAAAAACAACCACTAAACATTGACATCAGTTACAAGGGTACTACATTAGAATTAGTAAAAAATGCTACACTATTAGGTTTGGACATAGATTCACATATAAATTGGAAGCAACATATTCAAAAAATTAAATCAAAAATTTCAAAATTCGCTTATGCTTTATACGAAATAAAAAAGACAACCGACGTAAAGACTGCTCTGTCTTCTTACTATGCATATGCATATTCGTGGCTCTCTTATGGTGTGATACTATGGGGAAACAGTACTGACGCACAAATTCTCTTCACGCTTCAAAAAAATTTAATCAGAATAATAGTTAATATTAAACAAACTGATAGCTGCAAACCTTATTTTAAAACTCACCGTATCCTCACGCTTACATCCATCTATATATTAGAAATTTCGAAATTCGTACACCAACACCCAAATTTTTTCCCAACAAGAGGGGAAATAAACTCCTCAATGAACTTGCGCTACAAAAACAGACTAAACTTACCATTCTCTAGGTTACACATGCATTCCTCTAGTCCCTATGTTATGGCTATAAAAATATTTAATAAGTTGCCTAAAAGTATTAAAGAAGAAACCAAAACTAGTCTATTTATTAATAAATTAAAAAAATTCCTATATTATAAATGTTATTATAAGATAACTGAATATTTCAATGGTGATAATATATTATAATAATTAGTTATATCACCCATACGATAATATTATAATACAACATAGTAAATAAAACGCTACCAATACAAATATATCTTTTAAAAGAAAAAGTGTAAGTTTGAAAATAATATGTATAATATATTTAATAATAATATTATAGTACACATACACACACGCGCGCACACACACTTACTCACACACACATATATTAAAACACTAAAATTTACATAATCAATAAAAAAGTCTAGTTGTATAAAATATAATAAAAAAAAAAATATATAATAATATGTACATGCATATAACAAATAGCTATTATAAGTATTTAATTATATAGTTTCTCTCTCTCTTGAAACTTTGCCGTGCCCGACAGGGTCCACGATTATGACACGTGTATTAAAATGTAACATCTTATGTATAAAATGATTGTGGAGTGCAATAAACTTTGAATTTGAATTTGAATTAATCTATGCAGTAAGCCGTAATCTTACACCTAGTTTTGAGTTCATCGAAAAATCGAGGAGCTGAGGAAGCAATACCAGAGAAGTAACGGATTCCACGGTTCTGGAACACCTGTGGCGTCCAAGGAGGTACACTCGCATTCAAATTCAAAAAGGCGATTGTAGCCAATAAAATATCAATTAGATTTAACAACATCGAATTTTTCGAAAATCCTAACAAGAAAAAGATAACTAAGAAAAAATCACTCATTGTCGGTCGATATCGAAGAGTGGAGGTATTTTGTACATCAGATCAAAGAGATGGTGTTGGCGACGCGCCGACCCCGTCAGCTGCGTGCCCGGCCCCTTCGATGTGAATAATAGTGACAAGTGCGCGTGAGACATATGGCACGTGTCTACCCTCTCTCGATGATAGGGACATCATACGGACGATATAACTTAGTGAACAGTGTTAGTGAGTAAGGTAATTTGTAAATATTTTGTCTTCTTTTTGTCATAACTTATCGTAGATTTGATGTATAGCGAATATTATAATGTTTTTAGATAGTGCTCATTGTGCCCTTTTAATTGATATATAACATGTACCTGTGTGATTTATATTTAATTAAATAATCGCCGAAAATGCCAAATGCCATAGTAAAAATTGTGTAGAAATTGAGTCAATAGGTCGCGGCTCTCTACGGTATAGCCGCGACCCAGGTTAGCTAAATCGTATAACGGGATTGTTATGGGTTCAAGAAAGCAAAGATCACTGAAAAGTGAAGACTCCTGAAAACTGAAGACTCCTGAAAATTGAAGACTCCTCAAGACGGAAGCATACCCGAGAAGAGTTATAAGGACGGGGTGGTTTAGGGAAAATAGGGTGGCATTTGGCATCGCATTTACGATCTATAATTATTATTTCTTATTTGCCGCCTCCCTATATTACACTGCACCTGCCGCTGTTCAGGTGTTACGTGCAGGCACACACCCACACCTACATACATACAGTTACACGCCTTTAAGAGGCACCACAGCGACTTGGGAAGAAACAACGGGCTGGGCCTAAAAGCCACCGAGTGTTAACATGCAGCTCCCCGAAGGTTTACCCCTTGCAGCCCTCTTTGATGCGCTGACCAACGAGCGCATCAACATTCCCACCAATTCGTGGAACAGCGGCCACAAACTGCAGTCCCTCCAGCCCGGGTCTATCAACGACCACCGGGCGCTAACCAAATTCTTAAATAGCAAAGGCTATCATTACTACACCTTTGCGCTCCCAGACGAGCGCCTTTACAGGTATATCATCAGAGGCATACCTACACAGATGTCAACCGTAGAGGTTCAACAAGGCTTCAAGGCCAAGGGCATTTCAGTCCTAGAAGTCCACCGGATGCACCGTTAATCCTGCGCGTCACGACCGGGCACTGAGTACGAGATGGTCCTGGGAGTACTAGGTTCCCCCGAAGACGTAGTCATTATACGAGATCCGCGATATCTCGGGTCTCAGCGGCTTCACCGTCGAGACACCTCATAAGAAAAATCAGGTAGGGCAGTGTCACAACTGTCAGAAATACGGCCACAATTCGCGTGGCTGTCTTTCTGACAGTTGTGACACTGCTCTGCCTTCCCGCCAGGTGCGTCAAGTGCCTCGGCGAGCACGGCACGTCTGAGTGCCCGCGTCCCAAGGATAGGATCCAGTGCACGGAGCCGCCTTCGTGCACAAACTGCCGGCAATCTGGTCTTCCGGCCAATTACCGGGGGTGCCCACGGGCACCCAAATTCACGTCTCAATTTAAGGCTCATAGAGCCAACCAGGCCCCTCCGGCAAAGGCCCTTCAGGCCGAGAAGTTCGTTTTGGCCCCTGCCCCGGTGCGTAATCCGTGGTTTCCCAAAAAAAAAGCCTCCGACAAAGTGTGGCACAACGGCTTTCTTTTCACGCTTTACACTCTCAATGTGCCCACACAGCTAGTGAACATCATACGAGACTTTTTGTCGAACTCAACTTCATTTCATGACGCATGGTACCTAATAAACGTCTACGAACTGCTGTACTTCTTCATTTTGGATTATTCTGGGTTTTGGTTGGTTTGGATCATAAATGCCTACAATCCATAGTTGCTTTACCAACAATGAGGCATTAGCAACAAACGTTTTCCGGCGTATTTTTACCCAGCGTCGTTACCAACATCTCGCGAGGCCATAGCGTTTCGTCGACGAGGACCCCGTCGTCCAGGCAATGGAATCTACCATTAGCGACAGCACTCCAAGCGTTAATTTAAAATCATTTGAGCGCTTTTTGAAGCGTAATAATACCGACTAAGGGGTCAGATTCTAAAGAGGTATTCTGAGCATGTATGTTAGCATAGCAGGATAAGAAAAGGATTACCACCTTGTCTACCTGGCATGGTTCGGCTACTGGCGCATCTCTTATAGCAATAATATTTATGACACCTCCCCCCCCTTCCCTCGTAATAGAATTTTACGCACTTCAATAACATTTTAAAAAATAAATTAAATCTCTTACAATTGAGGTATACAAAATTAAAACCTAGATTTAACTTTCATGCAGAAACAGCAAAAATATTTTTGAAAAATATAACATTTTGCGGCGGCGGCGGCGATACCTAGTTGGGTGTAGAACGGACTGCCGAGACGAATGTCCGCAGGTTCAAATCCCAAGGGCACACACCTCTGACTTTTCTAAAAAATCATGTGTGTATTCTTTGTGAATTTATCGTTCGCTTTAACGGTGAAGGAAAACATCGTGAGGAAACCTGCACATCTGAGAAGTTCTCTATAGGAATTTCGAAGGTGTGTGAAGTCTACCAATCCGCACTAGGCCAGCGTGGTGGACTAAGGCCTAATCCCTCTCAGTAGTAGAGGAGGCCCGTGCTCAGCAGTGGGCAAGTATATAATACAGGGCTGATATTATTATAACATTTTGAGTACATATGGAAAGTTATTAAAAGAGTCACAATTACTTTTGACTGGTAATTCATTGAGAGGTCGTCGATACACTGACGCAGAAAAAGTCTTTACTTTGTCATTATACAGGGTGCCCAGTAATGAATGGATAACCTTGAAATGTAGTATAGTAGAAACATACGGCCATTCAGGAAAAATACGAAATAAAAAACATCATAAGTAGTATCTGAGATATAATTTTTTTTTAGAGTCGTAATGCGTAGTTGGACAAGTTGAATTTTAAAGTTTTTTTTAGAAAATCCAGTATTTTTTTCTTATAGCTTATATTTTTTGTGATTGTTTAGATTGGATCCAACAACGTCAACCAATATCGTTGCCCACGAACTTGGACATAGCATTGGAAAGTTTGGTTTACAATAAATACTGCCGAATTATATCCGTACCATTACACGCCGGTACACGTTATCGGAGGAGATCCTGTCAGGAGATTGGATTTTTGCAGATTCATGCTCAAAGCGGATTTAGAAGACCCATATTTTTAAAAAATATCTTGTGGACAAATGTGTTGGAGTTCGATAAAGACGATAAAAGAAATTACCACAACGCTCATTACTGGACTCCAAAAAATCGGGGTAATCCCAATAAGAAACGGCAACAAGGATTACAAGGATGATTCAGTTTAAATGTATGGATGGGAATCATATCTAACCATTTGATTAGGCTTTTCTTTCTCCCTGAAAATTAAATCGGAAAAAACTATGAAAACTTTTTAAGACAAGATTTACTCGTAATATTAGAAGACATGCCACTCAACCTCATTCGAGAAATGTGGTATCAACATTACGGGTGCCCTGCACACTACGGGAGAAGTGTCAGAGAATGGTTAGTTAATAGTTTCCCTAACAAGTGGATCGGAAGAGGTGGACCCGTACCGTGGTCAGCAAGGAGTCCAGACTTGACCCCCATGGATTTTTATGTATGGGGGGCATACGAAGACTTTAATCTACAGTGAACCAAACCCAATCGCCACTGTTGATGTATTAAGACAAAGAATTATTGATGCAGCCAAAAAAATGAGACGCACTCAAACAACTCGCTTAGTAAATATAGATTGGATTAAGAAGCAGAATGATAGTATGTGTGCGAAACAGATGTGGAACATGGACTATAGGACGGGGTCCTACCAAAATCCTGTGGACCATCTGGCTCAACAAACGGTATCCTCCGTAATTGTCAAAGTAACTACATGTTTGAACTATGTATAATTACGGTAGAAGTATATTCACTTTTTGGCCGATGACGAAGAACGAAATAGAGGGTCTACTTCGAAACACGAACATCGAAACGTCGTTCCGAAACATAGCATTAACATTTTATTATTAAAATGTTATTGACTCGCCTTCGAGGAATGATCTTTTGCATTGCAAAGACAATTATTGTGTAACAAAATGCATTTTTTTATAATTTGATCTATTATAAAAATAATCATTACTTACAATTAACGTACCGATAATGGTAAGTTAACCGAAAATGTTTTTGACTATTTTCCAAAACATTTCAGCTCAAGATGACTGCCACGAGCGTGCAGATTGAGGCACTTTTAGAGTTTTTGGGTGAAAACTCCTATATCGCTCTAGGGCTAGTGCATAGCCTGGAGGGGCGGGCTAAAGCTAAAGGCTTGTGGAAGACATTAACATCCCAACTTAATAGCAAGGGGGGTGCTGTGAAAATGGTGCAGCAGTGGAAAAAGGTAATATGCTTACTAGAATATCAATAGGATGCACTTTACAATTATTTATTTATTCAAATTTGAAAATATAACAACATAACAGCTAAGCCAAGACAGCGTTATACTAAATTCTAGACTAGTCAACACTTAACAAGATCACAAAATCAATACTTGTAGAAAAATAATTAACCAAATGAAGATTATATCTATTACACTATGTATTGTAATTAATTAATTAAAATCGCAATCTGTCTTTAACACAGTTTTGGGGAACTTCTATGAGTTTAGGCAGGGAATGCATGCATGAACACCCATTGATACCTATCAACATAGCACGTGTATGCATAGCATAACTTAACTGCTTAAGTGTGGACTGACGGAAGTATTTGGCTAAAAAGGCCAACAGTGCGGCTAGGTCAGCTGGTGCCACTGGGGATGGGCCGCCAACTGCAGACTTATTATCGGGTAACGACAAAAAAGTCAATAACGGGGCAGGCTTTTGTGAGCCCTACATACCCACATGTGGAAAGCCAGCTTTTCCTCAGGTAAGGCTTTTGCTTTGTGATTTTAATAATATAATATGCCTTAATTCAGTGAAACTTTGTTTTGGAGTTGTTATAGATTAACTCATTAAAATAAATTCTAATAACAACATGTCTCATTTTGAGACAAACAACCCAGTCATTTACATCACCTAAACAAAATGTGTGTCTACAAATTTACAGCCAGCTGAATAACCTGAGCACCCCACACCTCTATGCACAGAAAGCCCCACACTAAGCTTCCCATACGAAGAGGTAGAGAAAGCACAGGTCAACCTTCAAGCTTCTCCCCCAGTGGTTCCTTCCTGGACCAAGCACCAGCACCAGTTTTCCAGGTAAAATTTATTGAATCTTCGTGTGATTTTTTATTATTTTTCATTCCAGTATTAATAAGAACCATATATGTTGTTTATGTACGCTGTGTTAGGATCTAAACAATTAACATTTTTCTTGTGATTTCATCAAACAGTTTCAAGGAGAGTATGACGACGAGTGCGTCCAGCGACACAGACGGACCTCCGTAATCGCGTTCTTCGCCTTGAAACTGAGGAAAAGGAGGTACTGGAGGGGATGCTGAGCGAGATGAGTGAAATAAATGTAAATTTAAAGAAACTTATAGAAAAATTATATAAATGTAGTTTTATTTTCTGGTGACAAATTATATTTTTACTTGTGGTAGGTGTCTCATATGTGACAGTCCGCGTGGGTGGTACAACCACAATGTCTATTTCTGCTGCCCGCAGTGTATAGTTACTGAATAGTGATTGCGGATCCGTCGTCGAATCCGTCATTGGATCCAGAACACTTCGTAGTAACAAAACGTACGATCCGTCATCCGAAACTACGGATTTCGTTTTTCAAAGTAGACCCTCAGTTCTGCAGGCTGATTGATAATATTGCAACAGTTATCAACAATTATTTAAAAAAAAAACCAGGCACAAATAGTATTAAAAAAGATTTAATAAAAAACTGTGAAAAAATTAATTATGACTGTCTGACGGAGTGTGAAACTCATTGTGAAAGTAATAAAAGAAAGCATTCAAAGCACAATAACAATATGCCTAAAATGGTTTTCATTTTGAAAAATCGAGAGTTTGTTAAGGAAGACTCAAAACAATCACTTCCAAAAAATAAAAAATATTTAAAAATGTTGTTTTATATATCTGTGGTATTTATAAATGAAAACTCCAACAAAAATTGTATAACTATGCGCATTTAATGTGTGAAATTGTGGTTAATGTATAATATAGATTTATATTTCATGGGTATCGTATAGATTCTATATTATGATGCCCATAAAATATAGCATACATAGGAATAGTTTATTTTTTGAAAAACATGGAGTATGGAAATAATTATCAAAATATGAACGATTTTGGAGCTATCGTGTAAACAAACACCACCGATTTTTATTTATGCACATTTTTTATAAGTACCTATTATAGTAGGTAGGAATCACGAATTTTTTATTTCCCGCACTATTTAATACTTAGTTCACAATGGCATAAACTACCGCGCTAGTGTTCACCCGTGTAAGCGCGTTGAATGTATGTAGCTGTCACTCTTCTCGTGAAAGGAGCTAGGAAGTATTTAACATTTTTCAAGCACTTATTGTACTTATAAACTAATAATAACTTTTCGCAGTAGTATAACGCTCATAGATATTATTAATATGAGTAAAACTTCCCTACATTAATAAAACATAAATTTTCATTAGTTACAAAAGTCTTAGAACAAGTATACACAAGAAATAAAAACAAACCGATTTTAATACTTACGGCCTCGGATGACCCAATGGAGAACGCGACCGCGATCGTGGCCTGCGTCCCCCTCGACCTCCACTCTACGGTAGGCAATAACATTTCTAGTTTCTGACGCTAAATTTCGACGACGGGACGAGATCCCCTACATAATGGCGAGAGGGCGAAGGCTCTGCTACAAGCTGGGCAACGCCTACATCCGCTTCTTCGGCAACAAGGGAAGGTTGCAGGAAATGCCAGCCGACCAAGTTGAGACGGCGCCTACATCCGGGACCTCCAGCGACCCCTCCGCTGCAAAGCAGAAGGTGCGCGCTGGGAAGGACCTGGTGATGGCAGCGTCTGTGTCCACGGCTAACCAGCCAAACTCCGCCGAAAGGCAGAGTGCGGTTGGAGGACCAATGGTAACCCTACACTCCTCCGCCGAAAGGCAGAGGCAGGATGGGATGTCAGTTTGCTCGCTGACTACCACCGACGGAGACGCCAGTTATGGCGATCTGGAGGAGGCTGTCGCGCATCTGGCTGACCAGGACATTCCGTTGGGAACGGATGAGGAAGTGAGCAGCCCTCTTCGCTCCTCATCGCCTCACTAACTTAATACAAGCCAACCTCCAGCATAAACAAGCTGCAGCGGCCACCCTGCGTAGAGCATTGGAGGTAAACAACAGGACCATCGCCCTTATCGAGGAGCCGTGGATAAGGAAGGACAGAATCTGCGGTCTGAGCAACATCGGAGGTAAGATCCTACTCGATACCACCGTCAATAACCCACGCACCTGCATCTACGTACCCAAATCAATTGACGCAGTTATAATTAATGAGTTCTGTTCCAGAGACCTGACCACAGTCAGGCTCCGGAGCAGCTGTCCTAGCATCCTGGAGGTAATACTAGCGTCCGCCTATCTTCCGGGCGACGCGGATATACCGACGGTTGAGCTAGTGAACCTAATCAGACACTCCGAAGACAAGAAGCTTGAGCTGTAGTGCTATTCTGTAAAAAACCAAACTCGAATTCGTAACTCATTTAGAATTCACTCTCACTTCGAAAGTCACTTCAAGTGAGAACTTTTTGGTATTCTGTAACATAAAGCGAGCCCGCGTGAAGTGAAGTGAGTTCCGAAATCTCGGGTGAGATCGTGCGATAACAACTATAGTAGGGCCAATTTAATAGATCACATTTGACACTTCATTAAAATTCAACAACGTAACCTTGTAATGAGGGCACACAATATTATTTATTTTTTTAACGTTACAATTTCATAATTGCTTCACTTTTTTTTTGATTAAAAATACACATTTATTGTAATAATGACAAAAAAATACAAATTTACGATTTACTTTGACTGATAAACCAGTCTAAACATAATAAACAATAATTCGTAAACGTAACGGAACGTCGTTACAAGGTTACGTCGGTGAACCCTTTTTCCTTTTAAACACTAGGGATGTATCCAAAGAATCGAATGATTGATCAGGCGATATGTTGAATTGATTCACTGATTAATTGTGAAGGAATATTGAACCAGTAATTATAACCACATTATGATTATAATAAATGTATTATTCTTTTAAAAGAAAATACAAAAATATTAATATAGAAACAAAATCATTTATGTCAATTTTAAATCCGAAAAAAAAAATCAAAATTGTAAATCCTAAATGGGTACCACATTGTTCGGCCAGGTGTTTTTCAGAGCCGCTAGTAGATCAAATGCAGCTACGATCAATGTAGCAAGTGATAGTCTGCTACATTATATGTGAAATTATTACATTGATCGCTGCAAGAAGTTAGATATATTTCGTCAAAATATTTATCACTTTAAAACATATATCAAAAATTATAAACGCCTTAAATTTAAATTGATTTATTAATTAAAATTTTGTGATAGTATTTGAATATTGCGCGAGGACTTTATCGGTGCACAAATAAAAAAATGTTATTATGTACACTGTATATTAGATGACAAAGTATCTTTGTACATTATTTCTGTGGCTAATAAATAAAATAAAATAAACTTTTAGGTCAAAGAACCCGTGGATGTTCTTGGCAACACTGATCTTGTCTTGGCAACATTAATCCTGTTTATGACGCCATGACGCCATTACATGACGCAGTCTTTTGTCATTGTGCGAAGTAACTGTGCGTTTTTGAATTACTCCCTGTTATTTTCTTCTGACCCGGCTTTTCTTATTGGACTGATTACTCTGACGTTTACCTGGCTATAATTTGGACTTCGATTGCTTAACGATTTGTATCGACTGTTATTCTTGTGTTGTTCTACTTGTTTTACGATGTCAAAACGAGGGAAAACGCTTAACAGTCAATCTCGCGAACAAGTGGTGAAATTGTTCGAATATTTCGAACGTGAATCTGTCAACGGTGGACCTCTTTTACCTGTGTCACAACCTAGAGATCGCGTTGCTGAAGCATTAGGAATAGGGAAGAGGACAGTAACCCAAATTCTTAAAGAGAAACATGGATCATCAGGTACTGAAGAAAATACGTTAAGTACGCCGAAGAAAAGAAAGAGAGACAAGAAAGTTGTTGACATTGATAATTTTGATGCCGCGGCAATCCGTAATCACATTTATGGATATTACTCAAGGAAAGAATATCCTACACGGAAAAACCTAATGAGTTCATTAAAAGAGGTGGGCTTATTTTTTGGCGGTAAATCGTCATTATCAAAGATTTTGAGGTCCATTGGATTTAGATATAAAAAATCTGACAAGCGAAAAATCCTGCTGGAACGCTACGACATAATTTTAAAAAGATTAACATTCTTACGTCAAGTAAAAACAATTACAGCTTGGGACAATGTTGTATTTATTGATGAAACATGGTTGAATGCGAACCATACGGTTTCCCAGACATGGACCGATGATACAGCGGCTTCCACCTCAAAAGTTCCGTTAGGAAAAGGAGCCCGTCTTATTATATGTCACGCGGGCTCAGCTTCTCAAGGATTTATTCCAGACTGCCTCCTCGCATTTGCGTCTAAATCTACAAGTGATTACCATGAGGAAATGAACTTTGAGGTTTTTAAAGAGTGGTTTGCAAAACTGCTTGCTAACTTAGAAAACCCATCAACAATTATAATGGATAATGCACCGTATCATTCTGTACAAGTTGATAAACCGCCAACTCAAGCAACTAAAAAGCAAGAAATTGTCTCGTGGCTGGAAAGAAATGGTGTGGAAGCAAACCCAACTTTATTAAAAGTTGAGTTATTGAATTTGGTCAAAGCAACTAAGCCGTCCAAGCCTCGCTATGTAATCGACGAACTAGCCCTAGAGCATGGACACGAAGTAATTCGATTGCCTCCCTACCACTGCCAGTATAACGCTATCGAGCTTATTTGGGCACAAATAAAGGGTCATGCAGCGCGTAATAATACGGAACCACCCTTTAGTACTGCAAAATTACTAACTTTGTTACAAAATGCATGTGCAGAAGTAACCACAGAAGACTGAAGAAAAGTCGTTGAAAAAACTAAGAACACATTTTTAAATGATTTTGAACGAGACGTGAGAATAGACCACATTATTGAAAATGAATTTATAATATCTCTGAGCGAGGACAGTAGCCATAATGATGATAACGCTAGTTATAACTCTAATAGCTCAACTGAATAAATATTTTTTGTTTAAATACGTACTTGTCTTATTTTCATTTCTAAATTTCCGAGAGAAAATAATAATGAGACAGGGATTTGACTGTAATTTTTTTATTTGATTTTCAATGGAACATATTTAAAATAACAGTACCTGTAAGTACTTTTTCACAATAACTACAATCAATTCACAGATGTTTGAAGTTCGTATCGATTCAATTCATTTTATCGATATTTTTAAGCAAGCCATCTCACTAATACTGACAAATGTCAAATGTGATCTATTAAATTGGCCCTACTATAGTGTCGGCCTCTCAACGTTATGCATATTTGTCAACTTTATGGACAGCATTTTTATCATAAATATTGGAAGAACAAATCATTTAATTATATTTTAATGTAAGATATGTATTCATTGTTGTATTTAACATGTATATAAAATTTTACTCTTTCTTTTATAAAATGGGATTTATTACGTTGGCTGACCACAGTCTTCCTTTGCCTGTTTAAAGAAAAAAAGAACCCGTGATTGTGGAGTCCTGTCAAAACAAAGTTTTAAGTACCTAGTTTCAAATTTGAATACATTTCGTTCGCTTGTGTAAAATTTCTGTTGCTGCGATAAATATTATTACATTACTATTTTGATTAATACAATGGAGTAAGTATTGGCTTTATTAATTATTAAATGACTAGAATTCAAATGTAAAGTCTTTAGAATTCATGAAATTAATTTAATTAATGTTATTATTTTAGATCTTTTGGACGTGTTTCGCATCCTTCGTTGGCTCAAGTAGAAGCTCTAGTGCAATATTTAGAAGAAAGACCGCAGTTGGCTAAAGGATTTTTAAGAAACCCGTCTGCCAAGGCTCAAGCCCGTAAAGAATGGGAAATGATTACGTCCAAATTAAACAGTATTGGAGGAGGCACCATCAAAAGTGTACAAAAATGGATAAAGGTATGTAGATTTTTTATACCTTCACTAACCACTTAACATTTTAATCTTTGCTTGGGTTAGCGACCTTTTTTTACACTGAGTTTTTTTCTTTCTCTAGTACTGGGCTGACAAAAAAAGCGCAATAAAAAAAAAAGCTGCACTTAGAGCTGCCGCTAGACGTAGGACTGGTGGTGGAAATGTGGAGGTGCTAGAATTAAATGGAATTGAAGAGAGGATAGTTGCATTAATGGGTGGTGGTGGATTTGCTACTGGAGATGTGCATCTCCAGATACCAGTGTTTGATGTGAGCTAACTTACTTTTGCCTATAAAAATATGTTGTTCATACTTTTAAAAAAAATTATGACTAAGTGTACCTATTATAATATTGCAGGAGCCAACATCCGATGCAGATGACAGTCCTTCAATTTTAGTTGGATTTTCAGAGCAAAATAATGAACCAAATACTAATGTGGCTCATGAATGTCCAAGTACATCATTTAATTTGGTAAAAAAAATAGATACTTAATTAATTACTTATACCTATATTATAATAGGGCTAATGAATTATTATAAGTTAATATAATTATAGTATATAGATATGAAAAATGCAAATTTCATATTCATTAAAATCTAAATTTGTGAATATATTCAAAGGGTTCAAGCAGTATGTTTAAAGTATTCGATCTCGGATCCCAATTTATTATTTTCCACTTCATAAAAACATGTTATATTTTTTTTTGGTGAAGCTACTTATTTTTAATAATACCCATGTGTATTAATTAATATTCACAAATATCTGTTTCAGGATACTCCTGTATATAGCGTAGAAATGCCAAATGTGCACCGGGAATTGTCACCACAGCACTTAGACCAACCACACCATCAACCCGCTGCTGCATCACAAGCATGTGAACTCAGAGAGGTATCTCCCTCATAATATTGATTTTATAATTTTTAAAGGTATGGTTAAATATTGTGCAATGTGATATAAATCTTTTGTTGCCTCCTTGTTAAAATGACAGCTTATATGGGCTGTGCACCAGTGGAGCCTAGATTTTCTGATCACGATGCTTAAAACAGGATCCATCAGACAGTAGATATTAAGCAGGCACGGAAAACTGAGTCAAATTACATTCAAATTATGCTTAAAAAGTATTTTGCCCAATTCAAATATTTGATGTAAGGGAATATGAAATATAAGAAGTTAATATATTGTTATGACAGGTAATCAAAATACATTTACATAATAGAAAAATAATTATATTGCCATTTTAGCTATCAACTAGAGCTCCCGCCAGTCCACTTGCTGCAGGTGATAGGGATAACTTGCCACATAACACTGCCAGTGTAGGTTCAAGTAAGTAACTGCATTTTTATTTTCATCACCAAAAGTGATGATTTTTATCAAATAGGTACCTAATGTAATTCCTTCTTTTCAGCTCCTAGACGACGAAGATTTCGCGTTAGACGGTCACCTCCGTCTCAGCGACGTTCCCAATTTGTTAGTATATCCGAAATTTTTTTGAGGATAGAAGAACAACGAGTGGATCTTGAACGTCGCATAGTGGCGGTATTAGAAAGTCACATTGAGACGGGGCGTTTGATGGCCCAAGCAAATCTTGCTCTAGGAGAAGGACTTAAGGCTGTGGCAGAAATATTAAATAAAAAATGAAAAACATTTTTATCTTATTTTTATTAAAAATACTTTTTATACAATGGTATTGTGGCTGCTTAGGCGGCGTAGTAGTACTATGGTAGCACTGGCGCATAGAGATTTCGGAATCGATCCCCGGTCGAGTAAAGTAAAAGAATGTGTTTTGCCACACAACCATAACAGTGATCCATACTAATGTTAATCATATACTAATATTAAAATACTTGTTATAACACCATACCACAAACACACACATTCACCATACTAATTTATTGCTAATATCTGTTGTAAGTGTTATAAATAATTAATAAAGTTAAGTAGAAGATGTTTTACTGACACAAGTGTTTATTTGGAAGTAAGGTAACTAGGCAAGAAAAACAAATAAATATCTATAAAAATAGAACACAAAAAAATAACAGAGCTACAACAAAGGTTACATTCTACAATATCAATATATGTTTATAAATTAAAATGAAATTATACAGGTTTGCCTGAAATATATTATAGTTTTAAACCCGATAAGTGGCATTGTTGTCAAGATCTAAAAATATTACAGGATCTCTGAAGGCAAGAATTTTTGTACATGTATAGACCATGTGTGAAAGTTAAAAAAGAATTAAACCATTCTACTTTGCCATAATGTATTAATTAAACGAATTCTACAATTGGCGCCTATTGCATGTTCTAACTCTTGATGCAGATTAAAGGGTCTTTCCATATGCATAGACCTCTCCATCTGCACTTCTGCTTCATTTAACATTGGCGAAGGTAATCCTGCACGGTTGCATATGTTATAGAGCACACAACAGGCGATAACAATTTTTGCAACTGTGTCTGGATGATATTGTAAAACACGATGAACCTGAAGACACCTAAAACGGGCTTTTAGAACTCCTATTGTTCTTTCTACGGAATTTCGAGCCGAAGCGTGAAGTTTATTGTAATATGCTTCAGGGGTGTCTTCAGTCACGCCACTGACTGGAGTCATTAAATGGGCACGTTGGGGATAGCCAGAATCTCACGAAAAAAACAAGATAAACTATTATTTTCAATAAAAAAAATAATATATTATTCAGAAGTAACGGTCCATAAAAATATCTTCCGATTTTGCTGCATAATGTTAAACTGTAAGTGTCCAAAATCTTATGTTTATAAACAACATTTAATATAACTTATTTCTTCAATCTATTGTTTAACTCAGTACTCAGCAACGCCAATGTAAGTTTTAATAATTTGATAATTCATGATGGTATTTTTTTAAATTATTATTATTAAGGATATGCTTACCCAATAAATATACTACTTCACCAGAATTTGTTAATGTTTCTAAATGATCCCTTATAACAGAATTATTAAAAATAAAGCTATCGTGACTTGCTCCGCCGAATGTTGCATCTACATGTTGAATGTTGAGGTCGGCGTCATTGATCTGTAAATTTAAATTATGAATCTATTATATTCAAAGTTTGGAACGTAACTGAATGTAATTTTGCTTATTTTTAAGACTAAATTCTTTTCTACAAGTTTGAATAGGTATGTCAAATTATTATAACTAAATAAAAAATAAGATCTCAAATTTTAAGTGTCTTATGTAACACGCTAAAAAAGGTCCTCCAAAACTCCGCGCGAGGCCCCTGTAAACCGAGTCTTCGGGCGGTTGCCCGTTTCGCCACCAATAAGGCTAAGGCTGCTTCTGGATAGAAATGATATAATAAAAGTTTAAAACTTGCCAACATAATATTCCTTGCATGGCAATAGTATCGTTCTTCGTGTTCACGCGGCCTCAACATACAATAAAAGTGCCATCTACGCACCCTATTACACCAGGAATATGGAATTTTTCATAAAACCTGTAATGTATCAAAGTTTACATTTTAGTAAGTTGTTTCAATTACTGAGATTGAAAAGGAAACTTTACAGTTACTTACATACCTTTCAGTTATTTTCTGTCTCTCCGATGAATTTTGAGGAAATCTAATATATTTTTTTACTATAACTGGATGATTCATAGCCTCAACGATTTCCTTGATACACCGGGACACTGATGTTTGAGATAAGAAAGTAGATATACTTAGTCTGGCCATAAATACTGTTACACTTAATTATAAAAAAATATTACATTTGAATTTCGAATCTGTCATTTTTATACGATTGTTCATTGTGTTTTCTCATTTTGGCGCCAATACATTGTAAAATATTTTGCGATATTAAAATGGTGTGGGGTGATAAAGAGAACCGAATCGCTGTGATAGCATTACACAAAGTAGGTATGGAGCCAAATGCAATTTTTAAAACTCTCCATACACTTGGTATTAGTAAAATGTTTGTGTACCGGGCTATTAATAGGTACAATGAGACCTCCTCTGTTTGTGACAGAAAAAGATCTGGCCGTCCACGTAGTGTTCGTACGAAAAAGGTGGTCAAAGCAGTAAGGGAAAGAATTCGAAGAAATCCTGTCCGAAAGCAAAAGATTTTATCTCGGGAAATGAAGATAGCACCTAGAACCATGTCGCGTATTTTAAAAGATGACTTAGGACTTGCAGCCTATAAGAGACGCACTGGCCATTTCTTAACTGATAATTTAAAGAAGAATAGGGTGGTAAAATCGAAACAACTACTGAAGCGGTACGCAAAGGGAGGTCACAGAAAAATTTTGTTTACGGATGAGAAAATTTTTACAATTGAGCAACATTTTAACAAACAAAATGACCGTATTTATGCTCAAAGCTCTAAGGAAGCTTCCCAATTAGTCGACAGAGTGCAACGTGGACATTATCCGACTTCAGTGATGGTTTGGTGGGGTGTTAGCTATGAAGGAGTGACTGAGCCATATTTTTGTGAAAAAGGTATCAAAACATCGGCACAAGTGTATCAAGATACCATTCTTGAGAAGGTAGTTAAGCCCCTTAACATCACCATGTTCAATAACCAAGTATGGTCCTTCCAGCAAGACTCGGCGCCGGGTCATAAAGCTCGGTCCACGCAGTCTTGGTTGGAATCGAACGTTTCGGACTTCATCAGAGCTGAAGACTGGCCGTCGTCTAGTCCCGATCTTAATCCGCTGGATTATGATTTGTGGTCAGTTTTAGAGAGTACAGCTTGCTCTAAACGCCATGATAATTTGGAGTCCCTAAAACAATCTATACGATTGGCAGTGAAGAATTTTCCCATGGAAAGAGTGCGTGCTTCTATTGATAACTGGCCTCATCGTTTAAAGGACTGTATTGCAGCCAATGGAGACCACTTCGAATAAGCTTTTTATATTTTTAATTGTTTTATATTTATGTATTAAACTGACACACTGTAAAAGTAATAAATGTTATTTGCAGTTAACAATTTTCTTTTTTCTTTATTACAATATTTATGGCAAGACTAGGTATTTCTCCCTAATATTTTTTGGTAACTGCCGTTCGCCAAAAACGATAATGTGCAAAGGATCTAAAAAATACAGACTGATATCAAGACCTATATAGTAATTTCTACAAACATTCGAAATTAAAATAAGTTAAAATGTGCTAAGTAAACTTAAGTATCCATTTACCTTGCACCTTATTGTAAGTCCTTTCCCGTGACGCTTAGTTGTGTTTAACAAAGGACTTAGTTCATTTTCTAAACCTTTAATTAAATCCTCCGTTAGTCTATAGATGTGCACAAATTCGTCATCGCGATTTACAAGTGGTAAATTTCTGATAATTTGAGCTTGGCGACGGCTGGTACTCACTTCTAATTCGTGGGCTTCTTTCAACATACTTAACAAAAGAAATGATCGAGCCATCTACAAAGTTAATAAATGTAAAATTTTAAAAATATAGTGCGTGTTATCTTTTTATAGACGTATTCAATAATTTCACTTACATTTTAAGGAAATAACTTATTTAAATTCTTTTTAAAATACCTTAATCACAATTTATATAGTTCTCACTTTTCTTTTCGCTAGCAAATGATTAACTTTTGATTTGACATTTAAATTCTAAAGTGACTATCGAAATCTTTGCTGCCGAATACCGTTTAACGTCAAATAAGTAAGATCTCACTTAAAAATAGTTCACCTCACCGTCATTTTCACCTTGTAACGTTAGTAGTAGATTTCACTCGTGTTGAGACTTCCAAGTAGCGTTTTCACCGCGGATTCAGAAGTGAGTAATACTGTGAGATGTTACAGAATAGCATAGCTGATCATCTCGGCGGACGCGAACGCTCATCATACTATCTGGGGCAGCGGCGCTTCCAATAAAAGTGGTGATGACTTGGTTGAATTTTTATTCTCCACTAATCTTAGGCTTATAAACAGAGGGTCCGAACCCACCTTTGTAACTTCCAGATACCAAACTATTATAGACATAACACTGTCAACGGATAATATTTCGGAAAAAATATCAGATTGGCAGGTATCTAACGAACTATCCAACTCGGATCACAGATGGATAAGATACAAACTGAACGTGGACACTAAGAAGCCCGAACCTTGGCGCAACCCTAAAATAACTGATAGCGTATGGTTCGGAAAACTGGTGTCAGCAAGCCCGAACCTCAAACACGTCCCCGAGGAATATTGCGGGCCGGCTGACATAGAGAAACACGTAAATAAACTGACAGAAACACTAATAGACGCATTTCAAAAAAGCTGTCCGCTCACGGGACACACTCCGAGGACTGCCAATCGCAGCGGCTGGTGGAGTCCTCAACTCGAGAAATTGAGATGCAAACTACGCAAACTGTTTAAAAGAGCAAAAAACACAAGGAAAGCAGAAGACTGGGATGCGTACAAGGCAACCCAGGCAGCATACAAGAAATGCATCCGGGTACGGAAGCGCGAATGCTGGCGAACTTTCCGTACTAACATCGAATCAAACACACAGGCAGTTAGGGTGAGAAAAATCGTATCCAAAGACCCAGATCGCAACCTAGGCTCCCTGAAGAAACCAAATAACAGCTATACAACAACTGACACAGAAATGTGCGAGCTGTTACTTAACACACACTTTCCAGGTTGCTCCGTAACGGAGAACACCACATGGGAGGAGGAGGACCAACAAAAATTTAAACAAGCAACTAGTGACCCCATCTCTACTGCCCAGCGAGTAATCACGTTGGAAAAAGTCCTATGGGCAATAAACAGCTTCTCTGCCTATAAAGCGGCTGGTCTTGACGGCATCTTCCCAGGACTTCTACAGTGGAGCAAAAGCACAATTGCTCCACATCTAGTTAAGATCTACCGAGGATGCCTAATACACTGCTACACCCCCCATAAATGGAGAGAAGTAAAAGTAGTATTTATACCTAAACCAGGTAAGAGCGACTATACACAACCAAAATTGTATAGAGTCATAGACCAATCAGCCTCATTCCTTCCTTCTTAAGGCAATGGAGAGATTATGTGATCGAGATCTCCGAGATGAGGCTCTAACTTACCACCCTCTACATCACCAACAACACGCCTACTCCTCTGGCAAATCAACCGAATCAACGCTTCACAATGTCATTACGACAATAGAGAGCGCACTATCAACTCAATCTTCAGCGCTTGCAGCCTTCATTGACATCGAAGGAGCTTTTGACAAGACGCAGTTTAACAGCATAAGCCGTGCACTGCTCAACTATGGTGCTGACCCATGCACAGTCAACTGGATAGGTAACATGTTAAGGAAAAGAGCGGTGCAGGTGACAGTCAATGGCAGAGTCCGAGCCATTGTATCGAAAGGCTGTCCACAGGGGGGAGTAATATCGCCACTCCTGTGGAACCTCGTAGTGGATGACCTAATTAGGTCACTAAACGAGGCAGGCTTCCACACTGTAGGCTATGCAGACGATGTAGCGATCCTTATTAAGGGAAAATTCGTAGGCGTCCTATGCGATCTCATGAAGGGGCCTAACGGTAAACCCATCGAAAATCGAACTCGTATTGTTCACGAGAAAGCGCACTACAGAAAATTTTCGCTTACCTCAATTACAAGGCACTACGTTATCTCTTACAAAAGAGGTGAAATACCTAGGTGTTATTTTGGATGATAAACTGTTATGGAATAAACATCTGGACCACAAACTAGAAAAGGCCTGTATCACATTCTGGCAGTGTAAAAGACTTCTCGGCAAAACTTAGGGCGTACAACCTAAAATTGCCAGATGGCTATATACTGCGGGGGTACGACCAATCACCACCTATGGAGCTGTAGTCTGGTGGCCCAGAACTAAACCATCCACAGCCAGAAACAAACTGCAGCAATTTCAGAGATTAGCGTGTACAGCTATAACGGGCTGCATGAAAACTACACCCACAGCTGCTTTAGATGTCCTGTTGGGACTGCCGCCCCTGGATCTGTTTATCCAACAAGAGGCAGCCTCAGCAGCAGTCAGGTTAAAGACACTCAACCTCTGGGGTACAGCAATAGGTGCCCACGCCGAAATTCTGGAAGAGGCCATCAACTACAAACCACTGATGGCCGCTCCCAACGACAGGGTACCCAAACAATATATCTTCGGAAAAAACTAACACCGTTAGGCTGACCGAAGAACAGCATGACTGGTCTGGCACACACGAACTGCGAATATACACCGATGGGTCTAAGACCAGGACACGATCGGGGGCAGGTGTGTTCTCACCAGAAATTAACATCAAGATAATAATGGCCTTAGGCGCACACAGTTCCATCTACCAATGTGAATGTGTCGCCATCACGGAGGCAGCCAAAGCAGTGGAAAAGCGGGGCCTTATAGGCCACAAAATACGTATTGTATCCGATAGCGCTGCTGTATTACGAGCCCTTGATAGCAAGACCATTCAATCAGGGCTCATACTAGAGTGCTACCAAACACTGGAGGGTATAGGAAAACATAACTCAGTTACCCTACAGTGGATCAAAGGGCACAGTGGCTCTCTAGGAAATGACGCAGCTGACGAGCTGGCAAAAAGAGAATCGTACCAGACCTTATTGGGTCCCGAACCAATCATGTCGCTCCCCTTTTACCAGCTGAGAACATGGCTGCGTCACAGAAAACATAAACTACACGCGGATCAATGGGCGAGTATCAGTACATGCAGACAATCCCGGGAAACCGTGCCACACCCGGATCCTCGTCTGACTAAGCGCCTTTTATCTTTGGACAGGGCATCCCTACGCATAGTGGTAGGTACCATTACTGGACATTGCCCACTAAAAAAACATTTATATGTTCTAGGTATGACCGACAGCCCCCTATGTAGGGGATGCCTGTCGGCCGACGAAACAGCTTACCACGTCATCCTGGAATGTGAAGGAGTAGCTGCGCAACGGGCAAAAATCCTCGATTCGCCGGGGTCACTCCGAGAAGCCTGTGGAGACACCAGGAGGACCCTGCGCTTCTGGAAGGAGTTAGGCTGGCTTGCTTTGTAGCCGGCATGCACGTCACGCACAATGGCCCGACTTTTTTACGGGCTAAGTGCGGAAAAAGGAGCCCATAACCATACCATACCATACAAAGTATACACAAGAAATAAAAACAAACCGATTTTAATACTTACGGCCTCGGATGACCCAATGGAGAACGCGACCGCGATCGTGGCCTGCGTCCCCCTCGACCTCCACTCTACGGTAGGCAATAACCTTTCAAGTTTCTGACGCTAAATTTTTCAGATACAGATGTCGGTAGGAGTGAGTAGTTTGGTGTCGAGAGACCAAGATCTCGGTTGGTCTTTATACGAATCAGTTAGAGCTAATACTAGAGGCGTGAGATCCATTGTCTTCTTATTTTCAATTTTTGATATTTTTTAGGGGATTTTAGGTTTATCTCTAATTTTGATCTCTGCAACTTTTCTTTGTTTTTTTTTTCTTTCCAGTATACCCTGATAAGTCTCAAATTAATGCATAAAAATATATTTTAACACGCACCCGCACAAGCGACATGTCCGCGACCTGGGCGAAAGTGACGTGCCCACCCGGGTCAAAGAAATCCTCTCCAGTTGCGTCGAGCGACGTCGCGTCGTCGTCTTAGTTGACCCTATTATTATATTACATGTCGTGAAGTGCCAAGCTAATAATATATCTAAACGTTCTCATTTCTTTCTTAACGAACTTGGCAGAATTTTATTTTGCTATTTCATAAATTTATCTAATATTCGTTTGTTGTTGGAATTTCTTTAAGATTTTGTCATAAACTTAAAAGTGGATAGCTATTTTGAGTTGTGTTGGCATTATTTATGATTACAGTTCGGTTTTATCGATCGATCTCAATTCCGAAAGGTCGCATCCCATCTTGATCGCGCGCGGATTATACCATTGATCCAAAATAATGAAGTTAAACATGAAATGAACATTTGTAAAAGAGTGTCTTTCTTATTAAAAAAGAACCACCAATACAGACACCAAAAATACAAAAAGAAAACAAAATGAAACAAATTCTTCTAGCGAAAATGACGATGACAATCTAGCTGACTCGTGTGATAAAGAAAATGATAATTATTTAAAAATAAACCAAGACCGACCTTTACTAAAAAGACAAACTATTTACAGTTCAAATAGTGAAGATGGAAACAATCTAACCATAAAATTAAAGGAAAGAATACTAAAGATTTGCCTGTAAATAAAACTATAAGAGATAGACAGGATAACGCCAAAGATACAAATAAAGATAACTACATTGAATGTTTTGAAAGCTATAAAAATACGAAGTCGCAATCCGACTGTATTCAATGTGTAATGACTGGCTACATGAAACCTGTACACTTTTAAAAAATTATTGCGTGAGATGTGGAAAAATAAAAACACAATCAGGCTAAATTCCAATTAAATTGGAATAACTAATAATTATTATTTGAGATAATTAGAGAATTAGAATAGATAATTAAAAATAGAATAAGTGAAAGAATAAATAAAACATTGAAAATTATAAGTGAATTATTGTGTTCTTTTTAATATAAAAATGTATAATTGTGCAATGTGGATGTTAGCATTTATAATATTAATGTTTTACAACAACAATTTATTAAGAATTGTAATTTTGTTGTAAATTTAATTAAAAAATATGATTATGGATGTTGAAACATAAGAATTTATATTTTAGTTTAACAAGCGTTTTAAATTTTTAATTATGATTACCTATTTGTGTGATATTATAATTATTTTTCAATAATAGCAATTACAAGATTTTAAAAAACATTATATAGGTACTTTTCATTATTATGACTCATGTTCGTTGGAAACAATTGCTGTTTTAAAATTAGAACTACTTAACAATTGGTTTGGTTTTTTCGTCTACTCGGTATAAAGGACACCTATCCTGCTCTGCAGGCATCTATCCTCCTCAGTATTTTCATAGTGGGGCAACTATCCTTATAAGTAGGCAACTATCCTCAAAATCTGTATTTGAATTGTTAAAAAAAAAATAAAAGTTATTCATCACAAAGGATTGAAGCTAGCTAAATAAATAAAAATTATTCGTCATTGTGAATGTTTCCCATTTTTAGACTTAAAAAAACGTTGGGCGACATAGTCATCATAGAACTTGAAGACGACAACGTGACGTCTTCCGACGAATCTGATCTGATCTGCTACTTGGAGTCAAATACGCATGCCGCTTTCGCCCAGGCTGCAGGCATGTCGCCTGTGCGGGTGCGTGGGCATGCTTGTGGTCGTGGCCAGGTACGCGGCCGTGGGCGACGTCGTTCGTCGGGTTGGTGACGAAAGCTTGCAGACAAAACTTCGAGACAACCGGTTCGCCCGTCAATAATAATCAAACTGGGCGGCCACATAGCAGGAGGAGCAAAGCGACCGTGGCGCAAGTAAACGAGTCTGTTAGGGGACACGATCTAAGATTGTCTACGCGATAGCGTTCAGATGCTTTGAAGATACTCCGAACGACTTTGCGTCGAAACAAATACATACGCAGATGAAATCTGAGCTGGTGCAATTGGTCAACCTTTCTGAAGTTAATTAACCTACAACAAAACAGAATTGTTTTACCATACAAATAGATCTAAGTTCCGAGTTGTCTAGCACCATAAATCAATTCATACTTCATTAAATAAAACAAATTAATTAGTACTCCAGCTCACCTCACTCTTAATATACCTCACGATACGGAACATCATGCAATATGAACATATTTATAACCCTATCCACATCAACCATCACTACCGTGTAATGAATAAAAAATAAAAACTCACAGCCTAGTGAAAGGTAGATTAATTAATCGTAATAGATTAAATCCTAGTGCAACTATCCCTCGTAATAGAATTTTACGCACTCCAATAACATTTTAAAAAATAAATTAAATCACTTGCCATTGAGGTATACAAAATTAAAGACTAGATTTGACTTTCATGGAGGCACGACAAAGATGTTTTTGAAAAATATAACATTCTGAGTACATATGGGAAATTATGAAAAGATTCACAATTACTTTTGACTAGTTATTCATTGAAAAGTAGTCGTTACACAGAAGCAGAAAAAGTCTTTGCTTTGTCATTATATAGAGTGCCCAGTAATAAATAGTAGAATATATTATGGCAGTTTAGAAAACAATGCGAAATAAAATATATCACAATGTTGATATATAAGTTTTCGCAATCAAAACAAAAACCAGAGCTTGGGAGGAAGTCCACAAAAAGTAAAATCTTGCCAAGTATTTTTTTTTTCATTTCAACGATCACTTGTCTTGTAATATAATCATCATCATCATCTGTTCGAGGTTTAATGAGTAAAATAGACGACAAAAACGCCCACTCAATCAAATCAACTACAATGGAATCAACTACATCAATCAACTACAATGGAAATCGATGAAAATTCATGCTCTGAAGACAATGAGCTCATTTAAAAAAGAAAGTTACAAAACTGGTGGAGGTGGCAGACCAACAACTCCCAGTGATAAAGTTGTTACAGTAATAATTGATCTATTGATGTATTGTATGTATTTTTTAATTTTTGCTGCTCCATAGTGCCACGCATGTGGAGTTTTTTTTTTTTTTTTTAATAATGAGTTAATACTGTAACATAATATTTTATGTTATCACAGACCAAAACCAAAACAATATATTCCAACATAAAGCTGTACCATACACTGCTGGTGCAGATTGCCGTTTTTTGATATTCAATTTGAACTGCAAAGATTGTGATAATTGTACAAAAGCAGTATTATTTCAGTGGTTTCACAAATTATTCGTTTAAGAGAATATAGTTCTAATGTAGATAAGTTATATTATTGAATAGATGATGCCATCTCAGGGCCGGCCCGCCCTTATAGGCAAACTAGGCAACTGCCTAGGGCGCTCGTATTTGGGGGGCGGCATAGCAATGCGAGCGGCATCACCACTGAGCACGCGGATCGATCAAAAATGGTTCAATCAATCGTACGTACGCGCGACAGACGTGCGGCGCGACGCGCATCGCAACTCGCGGAGCGCGCCGCCGCCGTCCCGTTCCCCGCCGCACCCCACGCATGCCATCGCCGCCAGGCGCCAGTCGCCGCCGCGCCGCCCGCGCACTCTTAACTATCTCATGTGTTCTCCGTCAACTCTATGCGCTAAGTGAATTCCTCGGACTCTCATTGTGAATAATAATAATTGCAATCACCTACAGGCTACAAGTAAGTAATTCGTGAAGGTATTATTTTATTTAGAATAATAATTAAGTTTTTATTAATATAATTTATGTCTAATGTCCATACAGTAGGCATGCATTTTTCGAGTGTAATGACATCTGAAAGATGTATTCGCTTAGCGAGTATTATGAAATCTTTAGATCCTACATCTTGAGTGGAGAGAGTTTAAATTGAACCTACTTAGATGGGTTACACACGTTATCACACGTACCACTTCCAAAAAGTGCAGTGCTTAAATGAAACGGACGGTGTAGTCGGGGTGGGTTTTTTAATTAAATGCGCTTTTGTATCACGGTAAAATTTTTTATTTTTCGCTTAACACAAGTAACATAACTGTAGGTACTTCAAAACTCTCCATTACTCTTACGTCAATCTCTCAGCCAATCACAGATTGGTTATGGCCGGCGCATTTCGGATACGCGCTACGGTGAATAACGCGTAGGCGGGACACCTCGGCCTTTGCGCTCATGGCGCCTAGATGTATCCGGTATAACGGATAATTGTTGAAACTGATATTACACAAATGTCTTTTTTTTTCTGTTCCAGTCATTTCTTGAGACATGGCAGATGACAAAAAAAAAATGTCTGGAGCACAATTTCGTAAGAGAAAATTAGAGAAACAATTATCGTTAGCAAAGCAAGCAGACTCGTTCAAGAAGTATCTTCGTCCAAATCTTCAAGAACCGCAACCATCAGGCAGCAATACAAATGATGATATGAAAGAAGACATAACCAATCCCACCACAGGAAGCTGTACTACAGAAGGTCCCGCTTTATTTTCAGCAAAATAAAATACTCCACAACAGCGTGAAATAACCAAACAACCACAACCATGCAAAAGTACAAATGATGATATGGGAGAAGACACTAATAATCCTCCCACAGAAAGTTGTCTCATTTTAAACTTCAGTGACCCTGCAACATGGGATGTCTCTACTGATCATCTGCGGCAAATCCTCGTCAAACACGGGCCAGATCAAGTGAAAAATATCGAGTTCCCATTAGATAACCAGCGAAGAAAGTTTTCTACAGTGTATTATAAGAGAAAACTAGTCAATGGTGAACGTGTGCCTCGTTCATGGCTGCAATATTCAGCTTCAAAGGATTCTGTGTTCTGTTTCTGTTGTAAGCTATTTTCTACAGATGAAAAATCCGCTCTATGCAACAAAGGTGCGAATGACTGGAAGAATATTTCATATATATTATCAAATCACGAGAAAAGTAGTAGCCATTTAGCAAACTACCAACAGTGGAAAGAGTTAGAGCTTCGGTTGAGGACTAATAAAACAATCGATGAGGAAAATTTACGTTTGATAAGGGACGAGGAAAAATACTGGCAACAGGTTCTCGAAAGGTTGATTGCTTTAGTGAGAGTTCTAGGAAGCCAAAACTTACCTTTTCGTGGAACGCATGATGAACTATTTACTCCTGGCAATGGATTTTTTTGAAAATGGTTGAATATCTAGCTTTATTTGATCCTATAATGAATGAACATCTTAGAAAAGCGAGTAACAAAGATATTCATGTTCATTACCTCGGAAAAAATATCCAAAATGAACTGATCAGTGTTTTGGCTAAAGCTGTCCAGGAGAAAATACTGGCGTATATTAACTCAGCTAAATATTATTCAATAATTCTAGATTGTACACCTGACGTTAGTCATGTTGAACAAATGACCATCATCGTTCGAATTGTCAAATTGATTACTGATGAACGTAAATGTGAAATCAAAGAATATTTTTTAGGATTTGTCCCTCTTGCAGACACCACCGGTGCTGGCTTAACTGAAAAAATTCTTGATCAGTTAAATGAGATGTCTCTCTCATTAGAAAATTTACGTGGGCAAGGGTATGACAACGGAAGTAACATGAAAGGTAAGCACAGTGGTGTTCAAAAAGGATTTTAGATATAAATCCACGTGCTTTTTTTTTGTACCCCTGCAGTTCACACACGCTAAATCTTGTTGTGAATGATGCTGCAAAATGTTGTCTGGCAGCGACATCCTTTTTCAACTTGGTCGAAAAAATATATGTATATTTCTCTGCCTCAACCCATCGTTGGGAAGTCCTATTGCGTCATGTGCCTAGTTTGACACTGAAACCATTGAGCGATACAAGATGGGAAAGTAGGATTGATGCATTGCGTCCATTACGTTACCAATTAGCTGATGTGCATGATGCACTTGTGGACATTTATGAAGATCATACTCTGATTGGTGCATCTGGAAATCAAACTCGAATTGAGGCTCAGTCTATTGCTAAAAAAATTGCGGATTTTAAGTTTGTTGCTTCATTTGTCGTGTGGTATAATATTTTGTTCGAAATTAATTTGACTAGCAAAGTTCTTCAATCCCAGGAATCTAACCTTTACAAATGCTCTTCTAAAAACGAAAACATTTCTTGAAAGCTGCAGAAGTGATTTGGGATTAGAAAAAATGCTAGTAGAAGCTAAACAAATATCAGAAGAAATGAATATTGAAGCATCATTCGCATCAGAAACGAAGCCAGTGCGCCTAAGAAAAAAGAAAAGACAGTTAAGCTATGAAGCGGAAGATGAGCCAATATGTGATGCGAAAGACCAGTTCAAAATAAATTTTTATTTTGCTGTGCTAGATACCGCAGTAAATTCAGTTGATGAGAGATTTAATCAGCTAAAAAATATTAGTCATGTGTTTGGATTTCTCTACAACGTTCATGAGATGCAAAATAAAACTTCCAAAGTTGTTCTGGAACACTGCATAAAGTTGGAAGAATCTCTTAGTGATGGAAACTCTAAGGATGTTGATGCAACTGAGTTATGCAGTGAATTACAAGCTATTGCAAGAAGAGTACCAAATAACACTGCGCCACAAGACGTTTTAAATTATATTTGTGCAAATGGGCTTCTAGATAGCGTACCTAATTTAGTAACAGCAATAAGGGTATTGCTCACACTTCCCGTGTCTGTGGCCAGTGGAGAGCGCAGTTTTTCTAAACTTAAACTGATTAAAACATATCTACGGTCCACAATGACTCAAGAAAGGCTTGTGGGGTTATCGACTCTATCTATAGAGCAAGAAATTGCTGAAACAATTGATTTAAAAGAAATGGTTTCTACATTTGCAAGAATGAAGGCAAGAAAAATTCATTTTTCATAAATTAATGTCTACAGCCTAGCAACAGAATCGTGTCATAAGACTATGCTCTAATTATTTGATTAAAAAATACACTTATAATCTGCTTTGCTTTAATTACCTGAACCCATGCCAGTACCTAGTAAAAATGTTTTTTGATCTTTGAATATGCTATTTCCGGGTTATTCAAAAGTACAGAATTCGCAGTTTTGTTTCTGCGGAGTTTTGTTTTGTCACTCTTTAATCGGTGTACCTAGTATTTTTTTTGTTGTGTTTTTTATGGGCGTCGTTCCAATGTTTTGCCTAGGGCGCCAAGTTTCGTTGAGCCGGCGCTGTGCCATCTACTTGCAGTGTTAATGTTTATTCTGATTTAATAGGTGATTTAAACAAGTAAATTGATACTACTTGGAACAATTGTAATATTCACAAAACAGCTCTTATTAAAGCTTTTTGGTAATACATAATTAGAATGCAATAAGATGTAACGTATTGCCGAATGTTTTCATATAAATCTAGAACACTTAAGGCTTAACTTATACAGGGTGTCCAGTTATTCAGGTCCAGGTTTTCAGTCATTTTAATAATTATTCGTTTAAGAGAACATAGTTCTAAATTAATAAAAATAGGTAAATCACGTAGAACTTCTATAGTGACTCACCTGTATAATTGCTTTTCCCGTAATAATCTTTTTCTGTAAAATGCACAGCTCATAATCGTGCTGAGCTACTAGCTTTGAAATTTTTTATAAGTAACGCAGATTCCCGTTGCTTTTTACGTTTACTTTCCTTTGGAAATAAATGTACTCCCGTGTTTTTACAATTCAATGCACTGCATTGAGCCATTTTCAACAAAAGTATATATATTAAGAAGCACAAATATAAATTGTTTATATATTTCCATACGATTTGACGTTTGTTTTGTCAAGCCAAGGTACATTCGATAATGCGCACTCTGTCGTAATAAAAAGTTAGTGATTCTCCTCATTGTACAAAAGCACTATTTTTCAGTCATTTAAAGAATTATTCGTTTAAGAGAATATAGTTCTAATGTAGATGAGTTATATTATCATTCCAATAATCTTATTTATATGGTCTAGCTGAGTATTTATATTATTGACTAGACGATGCCACCTATTTGCAATGTTAATGTTTATTCTGATTCAATAAGTGATTTAAAAAGGGTATATTATATTGACACTACTTGGAACACTTGTAATATACATAAAACAGCTCTTATTAAAGCTTTTTGGTCATACATAATTAGAATGCAATATGATATAAGGTATGACCGGATGTTTTCGTATAAATCTGTAGCACTTAAGGGTTAATTTATATAACCTTGAATGTCTATAATACAACATACAGCTGTCCAGAACAAAATACGAAATAAAATATATCATAAGTAATACATACCTAAGATATGTATTGTTTTTTAAAAAGTCGTAAATTGTCTAATTTTACTTTCTTGTACGCTACGACCAGAATTGGAGGAAATTCGTCGGTGTTTTTTTTTTATTATTATACGCTGACTATGCTAATAGAAAGATAGTCAATAGTTGACTATGCATCTAGAAAAAAAACAAAACCTTTTATTTTTAAATTAGCAAAATATTTTTTAAACAAAGCCTAAATATTTTGGGGTATAAAAAATTACATAAGTGACCAATATTAAAGAGACCGCGAAATAGACCGCGCACAATGTTTTAAAAAAGAATAGTTTCCACCATTACCATGTCGCGCGCATACAAAATCTCCAACCAAGAGATTATAATACAAGATTGAGTTTTTGCCGACAAATGCTGGCATCGATGGAAGACCTGCCATTTTTCAATGAAATTTTGTGGATGCTAAACGATCGATCGATACTCAAAGGAGTAGTTGACAACTACAAAATCCTCATCTTATGCGTAAAAGCAGATGACAGTAACAATTAAAATAAATTATTGGACATTAAATTGATAAATAATTAGCCCATTTGGGTTACCGGAGAATCTAACTAGGCAAAGTTATTTGGAATTTCTTCAAAATGATCTGCCGGCTTCATTATAAGTATCGGAGGAGCTGAGGGAATCTTATAATACTAAATTAGAATAATATCAGCCCTGTATTATACTGTTTCTATGCTGTGCACGGACCTCCTGTATTACTGAGAGGGATTAGGCCTTAGTCCACCACGCTGGCCTAGTACGTATCAGTAGACTTCACATACCCCCAAAATTCCTACAGAGAATTGTTATTTCTTTACATAAACTTTACTACAATGTAATTTAAAAATATAGTATCTTGCCCTACAAACGGTTAAATAATTATTAAACCTTTGATATAGAAACCCAGTCGATGATTGATCCTGAATGGGTTAAAGAGTTGGAGAAGTGCAAAGTTGAAGCTGAGGTCAGACTTGCCAACGCTGGAAGAGTTGTGACCGAGAAGCTTCTTGCATACAAGCAGAAACCTCGGCCAAAGCTACTAGTATTATGACAGAAGCTTTTCGCGTGCTAGCAGAAGCCTCTAAAATGCAAGCAGAACCCACTAAAATGTAGGCAGAAAGCCTTATTAATGTTCAAAGATATGCCCACACAAATGTTGGGGGTATTCATTTTTATCTCTAATAAATTACATTTAAGGTTAATAAAAATAAACAAAATATGAACCGAAGAAGAGGAGCAAAAACAAACATATCACAGATGGAAGCAAACAAGACAAAAATATCGGAGCTGCAATTGTCAGACTACACGTCACCAAAACAATAACTTAAAAACTTACTAGCTAGCTACACGGAAGCTGCTTCATATTCCAGACAGAACTAACCCCTAACTACCAGGAAATATGAATCGATAAAAAATGTCAACACACACCGAGTTAAGAAGTGTCATAAACGAAATCAGCAACCCGAAACAGTACAAACCCCTTCGTGGTAAACATACACGAAGTTCATCAACTGAGGCAGCATACTAACAAACATCGTATGGGTTGGAATGAAAAGGAATAAGCTGGCAGACGCCGCGAAATCGCCAGCCCATTCACACCAAGTCTTCAACAAACCTAAATTCCCCAAAACCAACGTTAAACTACAGATCAGAAAATAAAACTACGACGTCAACTTAATATGTACCAAAAGCACGCAGGGCGCTCATACAACACTGAAGACATGAACAAATTCAGAGACAAAATAGACATCAGTTTTGCATGAGCCCAAATACTAACCAGTTACGGATACCACAAACAATACCTAAACAAATATATATATATTTTTTTTTTAATAGCTGGAAGGCAGAAAGAAGAAAGGAAAGCAGGAATTGATTATAAGCATCAAATTATGTTCGGTGTTAACTTTAGCCGCACGCAATACGGCAACAAAAAAAATGGCTTGAACATGGTCACTTGAGAAATACACTACATTGAGTCTAATTCCACAGTAAATAAATAACCAATTTAATTACTTATACACTCCCATAGGCGTAACATTATTGATAAAATGTCACTCAAAACAATACCATGGTTGACGTTGTATACTGTTTATTTTCAATACTTTTGGGTCCTATTTTTTATGACTTCAGTCAATAGTTTATGCACACTATTATTTATTCTTCTGGTATGAATTAATCACTTAACATTTTTTTATTAAACGCCGTATGAACCAAACCTGGGATATATCTTCAGGTATATCAAGAAATATTTCTCAAAAATTTAACCAACAATTTAATTAACAAACCTTTTTTTTTAATTTCAGAGAACAATACCTTAACTTAAGAAATGCTGAGATAATTATAAACAAGAAGAAAGCACTTCTACGGTCATATAAGCCGACCTCAGGACTTTCAAAGGAAGATACGCTAATAGATGAAGTCTTTTTGTCCACAACTAATGTAGAAATACAATATTTAGTAAATAGTGACCATTTACCAGAAGACGTAGTCGTTAGGAATTGGTAAAGGCTACCATACCATTACCACAAACAAAATATTATTTGAATATTTTATTTCGTTTTGATTCATATTTTTGTGTTTTTTATTAATAATATTTATTTTCCTTCAATACAACGTTTTGGAACATTTATATTTCGTATTTTTTTTCAAATTACATATATATAAAAAGTGCTGAACCGATGTTCACGATATTGCCGTTTAATTCAGAACTCAAATATCAAACTTTAAAAAAACATATATTACATATTAAATAATATTTTTGATAAATCTAATATAAATGTGAAGTTAGAGGGCGACTTGATTCAGTTACTCGCGGGGGGTTTTGATTCATATTTCCTGTCTGTCTTTACACAGCTTTGAATCATTAGTAAAATTTCGTAAAAATATAAGCTAAATCTTTTGGTGCCGTCAACATTTTATGCTTTTAATTTATTAAATTCAAATTGGAAGGCAGAAAAAAACGTTCTAAAAATATGTTTAAATCCAGAAGACAAATTTAAAAAATAACATTTCTAATTGGGTGAAAATAAGTTTTTTTTTTTTTGTAATCTTGCCCATATAATTAAAAATGCTTTTGAACAATTAATCAATCGAAAGCAGAAGTTCAAGTGCACAATTTTATATGAAAGTCCAAAATTTACCTGTTGTACTTAATTTCAGAAGGAGCGGTGCAGGCTCTGTCACCCACAGGGTGGTCTGTTAATTTACCAGCCTCTGCACACAACCTACAGAACGGTGGAGCACTACACTCAACAGCTTTATGACCAAATTGACTGCACCGGAAACACATGTTGCTGCAATCTATCCCTTCCGTGCAACTCAACCGATTGTGCCCTGCTTTCATGCACATTGAACATCTTATCGGTTTTGGAGGTAATATCTTAATTGGCACAATAAACCCACAAACATTCAAATGCCGATCTTGAGCTACTATTGAAGCTACAAAGGCCGGCATGGTCACAAACACACTATCCATTACTATTCCCTGTTTAATATATTTAACATTATCACTACATATTATCAGCTCTGGCTGACATTCTGCTTTTGCAGCGATGGCAGTAACAACATCATCTTTTGTTACGCTGAATACAATCTTCCAGATACGCAGATCAACCCAGTCAGATGTCTCAAAATGACTTACGTTCAATGTTTTTTTGGGGTAAGTATATATCGGAACGTCCCACGTAACGTCTCTAGTTACGGTAGGTGTATTTGAATATGAACAGCCTGGGCGGGGAAGTTCCGGCCATTCTTGGCTGTTCTCTAATTTAGGAATGACACCTTGGAGCTGAGGGGCTTCCTTTTTTGTCGACGACCCCTCTTCTGAGCTACGTTTTCTCAATGCGCAACTTACATCTATAATTGAGCCCGCTGCGATCAAAAGAGCCAATCGGCAATTACTGCCACTGACCATTTTAGACGAATCAGCGGTGCGGAAAATAGCATTCACAGCATTCTCAATTTTTTTGTGTAATTCAGAATCTGTTTTTGGCTCCGCTGATTTCTCCATAGTGGAGTTAATAGACAGAGACTTGGCTTTTCGACTCAAGTCTTCAATTTCATGATTTTCAGTGCCGACAAGCCTCCGTTTCGCCTTTACCATTTTACGGTTGCGGAATGTTGTCCCGCTACCTATATTAGAAGCGCATGATTTGGTTCCTAAACCCGAGGTAGAAGGCTCCGCAAGTGTATTCACTTTTACAACATCTTTTAATTCAGTTTTATCATTACTCATTATAAATCCCACGAGTACGGGGGAACCACGGGTCCGCCCAGACAGAGCCCCCTATGTCTGGGTAAGCCTAACGTATCCCGCCAAAGGGTCGGCCGGTACTCGGGCGGGGGTCGCACTAGAGACTGAATTTCCCGTCAGCCATGCGTCCCTTCACGGTGCGCCGCCGCTTGGGATTCGGGGTAACTTTTTATAGAGGTTTTCTCCCTCGCGGTCCGGGCGATTAAGCCAAGACCCTCGGTCCGAACAGAACCGCGAGACATGACCACACTTCTGTCGGGTTACGAGAACAGCGATAGCATAACTGCTATCATATTGTTTAATATTTAATGGGATTTTAGTGCGCCCGTATACCTTTCATTAACAAAGCATAAATAAATAAAAAATTTACTAATATGACAAATAATTAAAATTCAAAGGTTTGTAATGATATTGATGAATTTTCCCTTTGCAGAAACGAGACTACCCCACTAAAAACGTCAAACTTACTTTCAAAGACAAAATGCCATAAATGTGAATCCCAATGAATATTTCATATTTTTTAAATGAACGAGCTTAATTTTAAATATATAGACAGGCAACGTTGGGTTCGGCGATTGGAAGTGTCCAAGGATATGTACAAATCAGCCAAATTAACGCTAGTACACTTTCATACAAATATTATTTGAACGATCTACAATGTCCCGAGATACATATACGCCCATATCTTACAAGTTACAAACGTTTCGAAGATGTACAAAAGGAATAACAGATAAGTCTTATTGTTTGCACTAAAAATTGTTTTGCTAATTGACAACACGCACACATTTGCGTGGTATCATTTCGTTCACAATAATTTATTTGTTTACGGACTCCGAAAATTAGCTTAGTCTTATCGTAGTTTAACGCTCGTTTCCTGTGCTTGCTCGCTGATTTGTGCTGTGACTAATGGACCCAATTGAATTGCTGAACAATGAACCGCAATTTGTGTCATGAGGAACGAGTAAAATTTTGTTTATAGGCTCCGTCACTGACCAAACTAATGCGCATCCTAACGACTAAGCGTGTCGCACACGTGATAAATACCTACCAGCAAGAGCCGAGAAGTTCTCTATAGGAATTTCGAAGGTGTGTGAAGTCTACCAATCCGCACTAGGCCAGCGTGGTGGACTAAGGCCTAATCCCTCTCAGTAGTAGAGGAGGCCCGTGCTCAGCAGTGGGCAAGTATATAATACAGGGCTGATATTATTATTATTATTATTAAGAGCCTTTCACTAAAACATCAACAGATGCGCTACAATACGATTGCAGCAGGCAGGCCATAAGGAATGTCCGTTTATCGTGCTCAAGTGGATCACCGATAAGTATAACCGGCAAAAAAGTTATTTTGGGACTGGCACAAACAGAGGCCAAGGTACGGGTTCGCTCGTAAAATTGACCACCTCATATTTTCTGACGAAAACTCGTCCAAATCAAGCGAACACCGTCGTCAAAATATATGGCGTGTCAATAATACCAGATAGAAGCCAAACAATATCGATTCGATTAATCTATCTGGTCGCATTGTAGTTAATATGTGGGTGTAAATGATTGTGGATGGGTCAGGGGAGTTGGTTTATATTAACGGAAGGGCAAATGGCTAGGCACATGCCAACTTACTGGAGGAAGTCACGCTGCCGACAGTGCGCACGCTGTCCAAGGCAACAATTGCCTGTTTTGCTTTTTTTAAGACAATTATCCAATACCCCGTGTGCAGTCAAAATTGGCATTTTCAGCATCTCGAAGTAAAAACTGTCTACTGGCCGTTCCAGTACCCGGACTTAAATCCAAATAAAAATTTATGGGCCATAATGCCTCAAATATGGGATTTTGAAAACGAACGAACGAGAGCAGCGCTCGCAACCCACTGTGATCGGGTGTGGGATTCCTTTCGAGGCTCCGATCTGTGCAATGTATTCATGCAATCTATGTATGCGGCAATGTTAATGACGGCGGAGCACTTACTAAATATATATTTTATTTCTTTTAAGACGCTGCTTATTTTGAATTTCGATGTAAGTCTCGAAAAGATAAATATCTATTTTTCTAGAAACCCAATAAGGTGGGTAAAAAGGATAGAGAGAGAGGAACCCTTAAAAGGGTGGAAGCAGATTTGCGTTTAATTTAATAAAACTGATGAAAAAGACACCATAATTCTTACATGTTTTGGTAGAATTTAGTTCCCCTGGAAAGCAGTTACGATAACAAGATAAAATTACAACCATCCATAAAAAAAAATCGACAAATATGTGTGACTAATACACAGGAAAATTACTATCGTGAACAACCAATACTATTCCTGAATATATATCGTGAATAATTATCGATATAAATGTGGGTTTGTTAACTGGCGAAGACATTTTATGTTTTGTTCGACTTCACATGCAACTTAAAACGTAACTGGAAGCCAGTTAACACAACACATTTTTTTAAAAAAGATCGCCGACTGATCAGGAAATCAAATGACTAGCTTACATAAAATTGAATAATGATTGCTTTAGAAATGAGGAGCTTGCACCATCTATTAGTATAGTACATGAGGATGCACCAGCAAGTGTTGACACTAATCGCAACTGTTTCATCAACGGAATTCGCTGCGCCCCATTCAGTGTCTGTCTCGACATCAACTGCAGCATTTAATCCGCGAAATGATTTTTCAGAACTAAGTCTTCTCCAAAAGAAAATATGATATGAAGTTAATGACTTTGACACCGTAGCTTACGCGTTGGCAAAAAAAGCTGGTGAAAATAGAAATCTGACCAACTTTCCTGATTTACTGTTGGTTACTGTTAAAAGAATTCTAACATTGGAAGCTCCAATTTAATTTTTATCAATAAATAGTAATTTCACGGTGTATCTCGACACAGCAATTACAAACAAAAACTGGACAGTGATTCCAGGATCTTCATTGTGTTCATTTGTTCCAATGAAACTAACAAGAGATGACAGTGATGAAATGGTATGAGAAAATCCGAAAGCAGTTTCAACGTTTTATTATCAGCCAATTTATTTCAAATCTGCTAAAGAAAATTATTTGAATATTAAGGAAGAAATGGCTTTAATAGAGAGGGAACGGCCAACTTTGGTTGAAACTCTAAGTATCTACCACACATTACATATGACCATGATTGACGGCAAAATAACCTCCCATCTTTCCTCTTTTTTTATAAACCATAGACTAAACATGAATGCAAATATCAAACATTTTAACGTTATAATTATCAGGATTCAAAAAGTTGAAGTGAAATAATATGTAGGAATCAACAAAGAAATATAAATTATTGACTTGTCCCAGAACATTACTAGTGTAGATGATCCGAGAACGTCGTCAACGTAATTTGGTGAACTATATCTTTCTCATCAAGAGTATACGCTCTTATGCATTACTTTTACGGTTAAGCAAGAGGAAACGCTTCTGAAACAGTCAAATCGTACAGAGAGCATGTATACCTACTCGTAAAATGGAGGTGCACCTCATCCCGAAATCTGCCCTGATCATCGCTTGGTTTTGAGGGTCCATAACTGTTACATGTACGAGTAAGAACCCCTACCGGGCAGAAGAACCAGACGTCCATCTCAAATGCATGACCCAGATACTATCAAATTGGAGACAAGTGGATCGGTAAGGGCGGGCTCATAGCGTGGCCGCGACGTATTGAACCCAATTGTATTTTTTTTCTAGTAATATTATTCAGAATTAGTTTACTTCAAGGACATCATTAGGAACGTAGCTGAACTACGGACAAAATTGACACAAGCAGGAGGAACAGTAAAAAAAACAACAGAATAGTGTTCATACGATTTTTTAGGCGATGTAGAATTTGCATCGAGCATGAAGGTCGACAATTTGAAAACTTTATAATTAAATATTAACAATTAATTATTTAAAAATTTTCGTTCTATTTACTTAATTTCAATTAATTTAAAAGAAATTATAAATAAAATTTTAAAAATAAAATTTTGTCATTTTTAGTTAGTTAAAAAACTATTAACCTTTGGAATGATAAGAGAAAACAATAAATTTGAATCTGATGGCAAAGTTAAAAAAAATCCACCTCACTGACTTTGAAGGCTGAGTTAGGCAAAGTCGCCCATTAAGGGGTACCTTCGTTTAATGATTATGAATTTTGGAAGTCTGGGGAATTTTCAGAGCCACCTTGGGCTCACGAAATCACCTGTTTTAAGTTTTTAATTAAAAACTCTTAAAGTGATAATAATAATTCATAGAAGGAAAGTTTACACTTAATATTTACTGAATTTAATGTCTATTCATTTTATAAAATTTTATGGAAAAATGATGTCATTTTATGCACTTCACCTTGACCACAAGTTTTTAAATTGGTATTTTGTATAAATAGGAAAAATTTTAAATAAGATTTTTGATTCATTGGGTATGAGAGTCTGAGGAATCATTTCATATTGTTTTTGTTAGTTTGAAAACCTCTGTTCTTGACCATTATCTTACTTACAATGTTGGATACAATTTTAGGGGACTTAAGATTTATCTCTGATTTACATCTTTGCAATTTTTATTATTCATTGTTAAAATAAAGAATATAGCTCTTAACACAGCATAATAAAGTTCAAGTTTTAGAAAAAGTGACAAGAGAAAACTGTAACCATCAACAATTTTCTGTTTACATATTGCCACCGTCCAGCACTCACCTATTCCAAGTTAAAATTGATTTAACTTATACACAAGCAAAGGAGCATATTTATAAGGAAAATACAGTATTAATAACCCAAGAAAATGTATAAGTATATAAAGAAGACAGAATGACCCAACTTAGCATATTATATTAGTACCTAGTGTGAAGTACTGTTTGCAATGCAATTTACTTTTTAAAAAATAGTCAAATTTATGTATTAAAAAAAACTACAGAACTGGAATTAAGTTTAGTTTCCTTGGAATTTATAAACTAAGACTATGGAATAACATTTGGCGATATTTGCCATAAATTAATACAATGATGACCAAAATTTGGAGAATCAGACCAATCTCATCAATCATCAATGCAAAGTTATTAACAGCTTATGAAACAATATGGTTTGACTGTATTCAATTCTGTATTATCCAACAATTTGTATTTATGCATAATGCAACATACGGAAAGTGATTAATAAAATGAAAGGCAAACTCGGTTCAATCAACAGAATCATATCTCACATTCTCTAAAGACATGGCATAATTGCAAGATTCTGGAGAAATTGTCTCTTGACTGGAAAAAGTTAAACAGACTTAACTGACTGTTGTAACTTGACTGGAAAAAGTTAAATAACCCATTTGAAAACAATTGGCATGAAATTAAACACCTTCAGAACAAAATGCTTCAAAAAAAAAATAGGATTTTGTTTCAGTTGATGAAATACAGGTTAAGACATGTAATTAAGGCAGGGGCATACTCATAATCAATAATTGTTTATACAATTTATTGTAATATGCATTAAAGCATTGTTACAAATAAAAAAAAATAATATTACATGGGATGTATGTATAATACACTAAGATATGAATTCACAAGTAAGTAATGTTGCTTTAATTTGCCACTCCCAAGGGCTTACTGACACAGCACTAAAATATCTTCCTGAATTGCAATAAATTACTTTCAACCGAAACAAGCCAAAAATTTGTTCACACTAGCTTTTCAATATGTGCAAAACATTTGTCAATGTCCTTATGAATATGATTCTCATATCTTCTCTTCCATCATATTGAAATTGCAATTCATTAGGGATAGACTGCCACAAAAAACTGCAAAACGCCGATGACGAAAAAACACCCTTAAAACGAATTTATGGAGTTTCCAAAACAGGAAATACTGCAAGAGCAAAAACGCTTCAAGGAAAAGACAAACCTGAACGAACAAAAGAATTACAACTCACGAACACTATGTGAATTGTAGTGTTTTTGGATTACAGTTCACAAAAATTTGAAAATGAACTGCAATTGCCGACCTATAGGATAAAATAACTCTGTCCATAATTTCACGACCGGTCAAGCCGGTATGGTATATTCGGACAGAATAAAACAAGGAAAACTGTATCTCCTAAATTCACGATAATAAGTTGCTCTTAAAATGGTATCTCGTAGTTAGAACGTTGATTCCAAAGACGCCACTGAGGGGCGAGGGCCACCAAGTATTGACATAGAATCTGTCTATTGATCTAGAATCTACCGATAAATGCATGGCGCCGCCTATGACCATAGCCACGATTAATATAAAATATTTGACTTGTTTGCACTATGAATTATATGGGCTCTTGAGTCTCGTTCACTGTGCTGTTTATACCTCCGTTGCGTTATGCGCACCAAGGTCCAACCAGACACCAATAAACTAGATGGGTCCAACGGCACAAGTGCCGAAAATCGATATGCCACTCAGAAGCAGTGTTGCCAGGGCCCTTGAGTCGTAAGTTATGTTTCGTTTCCAGAAATGTTACATTTTTGCTACAAAAGTTACAGTATTGTTTTTTTTATTTACGTGTTTTCGATGTTGAATCAAACAGTAATACATGAAAACATTTTTATGGCTCTAAAAATAGCCCTAAATTTTTTTGGGCCCTGCAAAAAGCCCACTACACTTATTTTAGCCCTAAATTTTGGGCTAAAAGCCCTAAGTTGGCAAGCCTGGGAGTAAAATACTTTTTAGACCCTCCATTTTTAGATGCGTTAAATTGAAATGCGTTCGTAAATTGTTTACAATAAAAAATTTAGTATTACACATCTCGTTGTTCTAAAAAGTTACGAAAATTGCCTTAAATATAAAAATTACTTACATGTTACGCAAGGGGGTTAAAAGTAACGAAAAATGTAAGAAATGTAATCTGGCAACGCTGTTCAGAGGCAAATAGCCGTTACCAATTACTCTGCAAATCCATAGTCTATGACGGTATTGGCAAAGAAAAATAAACATTTAAAAAAAAAATAAGATTATAAAATAGTAACTGTATCCTTTGATCAATATTTTACATATAACGAGATTTACTCAGTTAATATTTTGATTGGATTTAGATTCAAGATGCCATTCCGGATGTAGGACTTCAAATATACAGGGTTTATCTAACGTATATTCCCTTTGGGTTTACCATTTTGTGGAAAATAGTGTGGATGAGGGTATTTTTAAGTATAAAATGTTTGTAGGTGCCATTTTCATTTTTTTTTTATTTTATTTTTGCAATCATATTTATATGTTGAGCTAGTGGAGAAGTGACAGTAGAATTCTTGTTTATTAAAAATCAGGACAGGATTTAAATAAAAACGCAAATCTTACCAATTTTACTTTAGAAATAGCTATTATTTTAATAAACTAGCTGACTAAGCGAACTTCGTACCACCTAACCAGACACCTAACAGACAAGATTTTTTTTAATACTTTATTCTGCTATTCGAGACACCGGGTCAGCTAGTAAGATAAAAAAGAAATTAAGACAACAATTCATTATGTCAAAAAATAAAAATTATAAAATACTTAAAATTCTTTCCATCGTTTCATTTAAACTTCACTCATTTGTTTGGCCTTCCCAGAACCCCTCTACTAACACTTAAACTTTTTGATATGTTATTAAAGTTCAAATTGACTTTTTAAGTATTATTACGAATCTTTTGTATGGGAACATAGAAAACTATTTACTTTCGTCTATGTTCAGAATTCGATTATTCTTATTTGTACGTATAAAAGAAGATAGATTAGGCTGTATGGCTGAAAGCCTTTGACTTCTCCAGTAAAACAGTTCCTTTTCTTCTTGAGTAAAAAGTAAATCAAATAAAAAAAAAATGATTCTTGTTTGTTTAGTTTTTTTATTGGTGTTACACCAAAAACCCCTATCAAATCGACTATAATGTTTTTTCCTCATTTTTCATACCCAAATATTTGCTTGAAAAGTAAGAATCAGAAGAAAACGGTTAGTCAAGCAAATTTAACGATTTTGGAGTTATTTTGATTTGTATATAGCGTTATATGTAAATATTTTTGGAAATTGGTGACCCTGTCAGCGTATATTCAGTATAACATTTATGTATGCGTCTGAAGGACTGGTATCCTTATACAAGAATAAAAAAAGTATACAGCATAAACCCGGCCTTTTCATCTATATTACTTTACTCTATGCCCGGCCTCGACCATTACGGTGTCAAATGTCAAAGAATGTAACCTAATATTTGTATAGATAAATTTTGCATATTAAAGTTTATTTTTAAAGTATTCAAAATGACACAGTGTTGTGTTAAAATATGTAAGGCAAATTGTCGCTAGAACAACCTCGCAATATTATTGTATAGGTTAGTGTTTGTTATCACCAAATAATGACCAATACGTTTTAAATTTGTAATTTTAATTATATTATCGTGTAAATCTTGTTTGATAACCTTAAGACACTACTTTTATTTACACACAAACTTAGTAGGGGAAAGTGGTCACCCTTCGTTCATTTTTTGGATTTTTGTGATTCTGTTTATGACTAACCAAGTAAATTATCAAGCTTATGTACCTAAGTGTAATAAATATATCGTATAGTTAATTACAAAAAGTCGGAATTTATTATGTTTTCAAAACTAAAAAATGTATTCGTCATAAAATGAACTAAATAATATTTAACTTTACTAATAGTTAACTTAAATATTTGCATGCCTGGCGGCAATAGCCTAGTATGTACCGGCAGTCCCTTCCATAGCCAACTAGGCTATTGCTGCCACAAATTTAAATGAAATGAAATGGTGTGATTCTAAATATATATATGTGTGTGATATATATATATATATATATATATATATATATATATATATATATATATATATGTGATGATATATATATATATGTGTGTGTGTATGTGTATTTCGGAATGTGTTTTAATACCGAGACAAATATATTTGTATTTATCCATCCACTTCTTTTTGCAACTCCGATGCTTCCTTCAGGTGCACTTTCAAGAAAGTGGTCTCTGTAGTCCACATGTGGAAATATAAATAGCACCAAAAAGCAACCTCTTTCAGATGAAACTGTTTGCCCAATTTGTTTCTGTGATTTAGGAGCTAAAACTTTAGGAGTATCTAAAACAGTAGATACACCGGACTCATCAAAATTAAATATCCTGACAGCAGTAAAATTATGTCCTGCAAGACTTCGGACAAATTATTATAGAACTCTATAATTGCAGTTTTATTAAAAGTGAATGACCATGCAGCACTGGTGTTTTTGGTGCAAACTGAGATTTGAATTTCATTCCTTGTATTTACGCATCCATTCTAAACCAGGCATTTTATTTTCGTCCCATTTCGCTGGATACTTTAAATTCAATGCTTTCGCATATTAATAAGCCAGTTTCTGAATTTGTACTGTTGTGATCCCATAATGCATCTTGCAGCAATTAATAATGTAGTCATTTAAACATATCTCTCCTTCCAAGGAGAAGACTTGCAGACTTGTGAATTTGTATTGAAAAGTACATGAGGGTTTATCTTTGTTAACTGCATCTCTAAATTTCTTCACTTGACTTTCCAACGTTGATGTTTTAATATTATATTTCAACGTGGCTTTTCTATAACACGAACATTCTTGTACTACTTCCTCAACTGCTAAATTTATGGACTTCTCTACTTCGGTTCGCGTAACTTTTTTTTTATATTTCCGCACCATGATTCTGCAAATATTTCAATTCAAAATTCAAGAATAAAAATATACAATTAATAAAAATTGAAATATTTCCGACCGATTTACATAAACGCTACTTCGTATTATAATATTATTATTTTTTTATATTAAATTTTTAAACGGAAGTATATTTTATCACTACATAGTATTCAACAAAGTCGCTTTCTCTGTCCCTATGTCCCTTTATATGCTTAAATCTTTAAAACTACGCAACGGATTTTGATGCGGTTTTTTTTTTATAGATAGAGTGATTCAGGAGGAAGGTTTATATGTATAATAACTCAATAATAGTACTCTATTCAGTATTACCCTCTAAATGTACAGTATTATGAAGATAATAACAGGAAAATAAATTGAAGTTCCATGAAAAGAGAGCTCAAATAGAATTTTACAGTGTCTATGATAAGCTTTTACAACTCAAGAGGTGTCTGGTAGAGTAGAAATTAGAATGCAACTTTCTGTTGTACGAAAATGTTACAGCAACAATTTAATATAATATGAATCCTGTAATCACATCATTTTGCTATCGTTTTCAAACATGTTTTGTTATCACTTTTATTAAAGGAATCCTCAGGAAAAATCCAATCAAGGCTACCGTTAGGCTAAAAAGCTAGGTTTTGCAAGTGACCCAGTACCAAAAATATTTACTTATTATTTCTAATGACTGTCAGTAAAAATAAGACGCTGCTAGTGAGTGATGAAAATACTGTTCTATAGTAAAATCACATCCATTAAATAGTGGAGAAATACTGTTATTTTGTTATGTTATACCCGTGCGAAGCCAGAGCGGGCCGCTATGTTTTTATATACAACGTTCACAGTTTTTCTGTAGTGTATTTAGTATTAGCATTGCACCCGTGCGAAGCCGGGGCGGGTCGCTAGTTATATATAAATCAATATTTTTTATATTTCCACGGTAATTTGTATAAATATAATCTTAGGAGAGCATTCGTACGCGTACGAATGTGTCTCCCCTAGCACTGTCCGAATGTACCCCAGGCCTTGCAAAACATTTAATTATCCATAATATAAAAATAAGTGATGTGAGGACAGGTTATCCCCGATTAAACCTTTTTTTCCTTCTTTTCCTCTGAAATATGGCAGAATAATAGTTTTTATCCAGTCTTCAAAAATGTTTGCATCGAACCACCCACTTTAAGAACGATTGTATCGTGTACCGGGTGGTCTTTTTTCAGTCCAGGTGTCGTAAAGGTTTTGGGCCTTGTAAACCACGTAGGGGGGCAGTACTTCTCCCGTGGCTGTCGCACAGATCATGATGGACACAGAAGCTTTAGAATTCATAACCCTTTCTGGGTATTTTGTTCCACGTTTGTTAAAATTTTTTTTCGGCCTGGGTCATCACATAAATTTGTCTCATCATAATTTACAAATTTTTCGGATCAACAGCACTCAGAGAAATTTCTAATTCTTTAAATTATTTTTGATAGACTCGGGAGATACTGTTGCCCTTTTCCTTCTTATTATTTGAAAATTTCTTTGTGTGATCTCATTTTTATTACGTTTAAGGAAATTTGCTACAAGGTCAGGCCCCAGTAAATTTTCTTTAAATTTTAAAACAGGTCTTCCTATTTTGTCTAAATAATTTTTAATAAAGTATCTAAAATCCAGAGAGTCAAGAGGATACCCCCAATCAGCACAGATATTGATATATTTAATCATATGTCTGTCCACTTCTAATGAAAAAACTGTTTGCCCCCCCTGTTTTTTCATGGTTTTAGTACAGTGCCTATGTAACACCGATTTATTAATCCCATATTATCACCGATTATTTTTAAGGATATTGTTTTTTTATTCTTTTTCATTTGGTATTCGTGAACAGCTGCGTTGAGGATGTTAGGGTTTATGTATGCGAGGACAGAGAAACGCTCATATATGAGTAACCTTTTATTATATCTTAATCTTAACTACAGCACAACGCTTACTTATTGAGTGGCCAGTTTAAACAGTACCAATAGAGATGGGCAATGCCAACACTAGTGATGCCCACATTGTCATCTATTAACACCCTTCCTCAATGTGAACATCACTCAATCAAAAATCTAAACTCTAACTTCTAGTCTAACTCTATGAAAACAACATTTCTTTCAATTTGGTAAACCTAACTTTACCCAATCCTTTAGTACATATATCAGCAAGCTGATTCTCTGAAGGTACATACTTTAACTCTTGATAACGTGAGTCCTTTAAACTGACAGCTGTCACGAAAGCCCAGCGGCTGTATGTGTCGGCGCGTAAAAAACGCGCGATTGCCACCTTTATAGACGATATGCGCCATAAACAATGTAATAAATCATAAATCTTTATTCCGTAAACGGTGTTATATTCATAAAAAGATTGTGAATATGGATACCTACAATATATAAATTTGATATTACGACTTCAGTATTTAGATATAATTATTACTAGTTTTAGGTACCCGAGCTCGACACTAAATGTCGAATAATATAAAATCCAAACAATATTTTGTATGATCGTTACACTCAATACAATTTAAAAGAACTAAAGTATCAGCAAAACATCACATCGAAGGTACCTGAGACCGAAATGTTTATATTAGCCACTTGAAACTATAAACAAAAATTGCTTGCGTCATCTGTTTATACTTCACATTCCAAGCCTCGGTTTTTTGTTTTCTTAGGACGTAAGTGTTGAATGATGCTTGTTATAAAAAAACAAAACATTCTTCGACCCATTTTTTTGGATTGACCCTCATTTCACTATGCCGAAACTTATCAAATTATATTATAATTGAAAGGTCAATTTTCAAGGTCTCGAATGGTTACAAGTTTTATTTAGCTAACCACTATTTCCCTTAAAATCTATATATTTTGTGTTTCCTGGAAATTAGATAACATTCCAAGTTGAAGATATCAACAATTGTAAAAAAAACATTCTGTTGTTCCATTGTATGTATTGTTTGTGCTGTAGTGTTGATCCGCTAACTTTTCGACAATATTATTGACTATTATCGATAATTGTCCGAACCATGTCTTTACAATAGTAATTGTAAATCACAAAATAAAAAAACTATAGCCAATTTGTATTGTTTTATTGCATGATAAGTTATAATAAAACATAATTCCCAATTTGGTATATGTAATAGTAACAAACATATTATTACACTTTACATCGCGTACGTACATATTATCTTTTCATAGAACTAAACAATCGAGACTCTATTTTCATTACACAATAAATAAAAGTATACAAAAAGTATATGATAAAAAATGGTAAAATAAAATTGATATAAACACAATACCATAACGTATAAAGTTTGAAATACAAAATATTATAAGGGCAATTACGAAAGAAATGAGAACGTTTAGATATATTATTAGCTTGGCACTTCACGACATGAAATATAATAATAGGGTCAACAAAGACGACGACGGGAGCATATGAGAAAGTCTAAACGCTGGAAATGCACCTGACAGGTCAGCCGCATGTTTTTATGCAGATGATCGTCATTGTTGGGTCATCCGAGGGCGTAAGTATTAAAATCGGTTTGTTTTTATATCTTGTGTATACTTGTTCTATGACTTTTGTAACTAATGAAAATAATATCTACGAGCGTTACACTACTGCGAGAAGTTATTATTAGTTTATAAGTACAATACGCAGAATTTTCAAGTACAATGGAGTCAACAAAACACTCCGCGACATTTTTTAGAGTGTACTTTGATTTAAATTTTCTTTCTACCTTCACCATTTTATGCCTTCTGAGTTAGACTCATTAGAAGGTTATACATCATTTCTTTGCCAGTTGATCATTCTGCGGCTGAGCTCCGTAGTACTTTTTTTCTTTTCTTTTTTTTTTGTTTATTGCCTCGACGGCCCGAAGCCCCGCTGACGGGGCCTCCAGCGTGAGACGCCGGATTCCTGCCCGCTCCTGGACGCCTCCTCCCTCCAATGAAATGCATTGGAGAGAGCTTTGGCGTCCAGATCCCGGGGCAGCAATCCAGCCAAAAGTCAAGCCGCCTCGTCCGGGGACGGGGCCTCCAGCCTGAGACGCCGGATTCCTGCCCGCTCCTGGACGCCTCCTCCCTCCAATGAAATGCATTGGAGAGAGCTATGGCGTCCAGATCCCAGGGCAGGAATCCGGCCGAAAATGAGTTTTCTCTGGAAAGATAATATTATAAAAAAAGATAAAATCAAGGATTCGAAGGTGTGTGCGCTGCCCGCTCCTGGACGCCTCCTCCCTCCAATGAAATGCATTGGAGAGAGCTTTGGCGTCCAGATCCAGATGGAGGGGGACGTAGGCCACGGCCTACGTCCCCCTCAACCGCCGCTCTACTGTACGCAATAACATTTCCCGTTTCTGACGCCAAATTTTCTAAAGATACCGCAGCCCCTTGATGAGTTGGTGGGCCCTACCGCTATCACTGGAGGTTCGGTAGCCTCCAGCTAGGCGGTCTTAGGGCCCGAGAGGACGAAGGGATGGGATAGAGGGAAGGAAGAGAAGGAGAAGGAAGAGGAGTTATTAGGATGGTTGGAAGGAAGGGAAGGGAAATGTTCACGAACCCTTAGACAGACCTCAATGTGAATTTAGCAACCAAGAGGCATACGCACGAGCTGTGCGCCTAGGGTGGCGGCAAATGTGCCCCCGTGCATGGACGTGCATTTGGTGTGGAGACCAAGCGCACAAGAATTGCCTCGGGGGAGTCGATACCAAATTAGCCTCACAAATATTATCTGTATCTTTAGAAAATTTTGCGTATTAGAAATGTTATTGCCTACAGTAGAGTGGAGGTCGAGGAGGACGTAGGCCACGATCGCGCTCGCGTTCTCTATTGGGTCAACCAAAAACAAAGGTCAACAAAATCTCTAAATCCTCTTTATTGAGTCTAGTAATATGCTTATTCTGCCTGGACCATTGTTTTTGGAAAATAATTAAAAAAATTAAAAGACAAGAGTGTTGCCATTTTTAAACTTTCTCCTAAAATAGTATTATTTGCAGATACCAAAACTATGTGAATAGGTGATCGCAAACAAAGCTATCGACTTATGGCAGTACTACGGAGCTCAGCCGCAGAATGATCAACTGGCAAAGAAATGATGTATGAACTTCTAATGAGTCTAAGTCATTAGAAGGTCATACAAGCTATTGCCATCGTTTATCAAAGTTGGATTTGGACATTTTAATAAAGTACTATGGATGAAGATTATGGGCAAGACCCAGAAAATCACAAACGCAGAATTGAGAATTCTGCGTCTGCGATTGGGATCTGTATCTTTAGAAAATTTGGCGTCAGAAACGTAAAAGTTTATTTACTACAAAAGAGAGGAGGTCGAGGGAGAGTCCACCACGCTAGCCTAGTGCGGATTGTTAGACTTCACCACCCTCGAATATCCTTGATTTTATCTTTTTACATAATGTGCATGAAAAGCTCTTCCAAGAGAAAACTCTTGTATTAGATCTAAATCAAGTGAAAATTTATTTGGCAAAATATTTGGAAAATGTCCGTGGACAAAAAATGGACGTGGCCGGGGACCCAGCCGTGGACGCGGACGTGGTGGAAGGCGGGGAGTGGGAAGTCGTTGTCGGGTTGATGACCACGGATTTTCCCGGATTGAAAGAAAAAGATATAGTGGAGATCTATCACCCAGATATAATAATTAAATATGGGCAAGATCCAGCTTAAACGCAGACGCAGAATTCCAAATTCTGCGTCTGCGTTTGGGATCTGTATCTTTAGAAAATTTGGCGTCAGAAACGTAAAAGTTTATTTACTACAGAAGAGTGGAGGTCGAGGGAGAGTCCACCACGCTAGCCTAGTGCGGATTGTTAGACTTCACCACCCTCGAATATCCTTGATTTTATCTTTTTACATAATGTGCATGAAAAGGCTCTTCCAAGAGAAAACTCTTGTATTAGATCTAAATCAAGTGAAAATTTATTTGGCAAAATATTTGGAAAATGTCCGTGGACAAAAAATGGATGTGGCCGGGGACCCAGCCGTGGACGCGGACGTGGTGGAAGGCGGGGAGTGGGAAGTCGTTGTCGGGTTGATGACCACGGATTATCCCGGATTGAAAGAAAAGATATAGTGGAGATCTATCACCCAGATATAATAATTAAATATGGGCAAGATCCAGAAAATACCCAAACGCAGACGCAGAATTCTCAATTCTGCGTCTGCGTTTGGGATCTGTATGTTTAGAAAATTTGGCGTCAGAAACGTAAAAGTTTATTTACTACAGAAGAGTGAAGGTCGAGGGAGAGTCCACCACGCTAGCCTAGTGCGGATTGTTAGACTTCACCACCCTCGAATCTCCTTGATTTTATCTTTTTTCATAATAAATGTGCATGAAAAAGCTCTTCCAAGAGAAAACTCTTGTATTAGATCTAAATCAAGTGAAAATTTATTTGGCAAAATATTTGGAAAATGTCCGTGGACAAAAAATGGACGTGGCCGGGGACCCAGCCGTGGACGCGGACGTGGTGGAAGGCGGGGAGTGGGAAGTCGTTGTCGGGTTGATGACCACGGATTATCCCGGATTGAAAGAAAAAGATATAGTGGAGATCTATCACCCAGATATAATAATTAAATATGGTCAAGATCCAGAAAATACCTAAACGCAGACGCAGAATTCCAAATTCTGCGTCTGCGTTTGGGATCTGTATCTTTAGAAAATTTGGCGTCAGAAACGTAAAAGTTTATTTACTACAGAAGAGTGGAGGTCGAGGGAGAGTCCACCACGCTAGCCTAGTGCGGATTGTTAGACTTCACCGCCCTCGAATATCCTTGATTTTATCTTTTTACATAATGTGCATGAAAAAGCTCTTCCAAGTGTCATGATTGCCGGATTTTGATAGCTTGCACATTCATAAAATAACAATATTATCGAGGGTAGTTATATTTAATGACTAAGAACAAAAGGTATAAAAGGCGGTGCAAGCTGTCAAAGCGGCAGTCTACTTCGTGCCGTTGAGCTGTCAACACCAAAATGATGAACTGTATACTGGAAGTGTTATTGAATGTACAATATTAAATTAAAGAGGTGATTTAGAGCAAAGATATATTAATTACTGTTTGTTGAAAGTGGTGGAAGTGATTTATTAAAGTGGTGATCTCGAGAAAAGGTGTATTTTTCATTATACAAGAGAAAACTCTTGTATTAGATCTAAATCAAGTGAAAATTTATTTGGAAAATGTCCGTGAACAAAAAATGGACGTGGCCGGGGACCCAGCCGTGGACGCGGACGTGGTGGAAGGCGGGGAGTGGGAAGTCGTTGTCGGGTTGATGACCACGGATTTTCCCGGATTGAAAGAAAAAGATATAGTGGAGATCTATCACCCAGATATAATAATTAAATATGGGCAAGATCCAGGTATTAAACGCAGACGCAGAATTCCAAATTCTGCGTCTGCGTTTGGGATCTGTATCTTTAGAAAATTTGGCGTCAGAAACGTAAAAGTTTATTTACTACAGAAGAGTGGAGGTCGAGGGAGAGTCCACCACGCTAGCCTAGTTCATAATAAATGTGCATGAAAAAGCTCTTCCAAGAGAAAACTCTTGTATTAGATCTAAATCAAGTGAAAATTTATTTGGCAAAATATTTGGAACTAAAGTAGATGCTAATCATTATTTAGAGTATACCTTCGTAACTTGTAGAAGCAAACGTGGATAGTAATTTTCTGGGTGAAGACAATACACAAACGCAGACGCAGAATTAAGAATTCTGCGTCTGCGTTTGTGTATTTTCTGTATCTTGCCCATATTCTTCATTAAATTGTACAAATCCAACTTTGATCAACGATGGCAATAGCCACTTGCCAGTTACTATGTACTAAAGTTTTTGTAGCGTTATTTTAACCTGTCAGGTGCATTTGCACCGTTTAGAGTTTATAATATGCTCCAGGTAGAATTAGCAGATTACTAGACTCAATCAAGAGGATTTAGAGATTTTGTTATGACCTTTGTTTTTAGAAAATTAAAAGCATTGGAACTGCATTTCTTATTATACATACAATTTTATTGTCAACTTTATATCATACAAAATGATACGTAATATCAATATGTTTGAGACGTTTATGGTATTCTGGGTTTTAGCAACATGAATTGCAGACTGATTATCTATATTTATAATAAAGTTGTTACAACAAATATCTATTTCTTTTAATAAATTTCTTATCCAACAACCCTCTGCAATTCCCCTTCCTAATGCTACATATTCTGATTCTGTACTTGATAAAGATACACACTGTTGTTTGTTACAAGACCATGACACTTATATATATGTATATGTATATGTATTACCATAAACTTTCATGATATACCCTGATGTAGATTTCCTATCTCCTTGATCTCCTGCCCAATCTGCATCTGTGTACCCTTCTAATATCACATCTACTCCTTTTCTATAAATTAATTTTAAACCTAAAGTCCCCTTAATATACCTTAAAATTCTCTTTAATGCCTTCCATAAGCCCTCATTAGCACAACTTTGAAACCGACTTAAGTAACTGAATGCATAGCACAAATCAGGATGTGTTCCTAACATAGCATACATGAGGCTGCCTATTAACTGTCTGCATCTTTTGATCAGTTCTTTATCTGTAGTTACTTCCTTTTCTAAAGCTACACTTTGTTCTATGGGTGTTGTTACAGCTTTACATGCTTCCATATTGTACTCCCTTAATAAATATTTTAAATATTGCTCTTGGTCACACTCAATCACATCATTCTTCTTGATTATATTAATTCCTAGATATTTTAGATTACCCCCTAAATCTTTCATCTCAAATTTCTTATGTAATGCTTCTTTTAATCTATTTATCTCTTGTTTGTCTTCACACAGTAAAATTAAGTCATCTACATATAATAGTACATAAAACCTTTTATCCCTTTTATAATATAAACAGTAATCACACTGGTTCCTTAAAAACCCTTCCTGAATCATAAATTGATTAAACGTTTTATTCCAATATTTTGGGGATTTCTTCAATCCATACAATGAACATTGCAATTTCAATACTTTGCCATCTTTCTTCATTCCTTTTGGTTTTTCTATAAAGACTTCTTCTTTTATGTTCCCATACAAAAATGCACTCTTGACATCCATCTGCTGAATATCCATATTAAATCTAGTCGCTATTGCTAGTAAAATTCGCAATGTAGGTATTTTAGCTACTGGAGTATAAATATCTGAATGATTAAACTTATCTTCTTGTTTAAAGCCTCTAACAACTAGTCGTGCTTTATACAAGTTTTTATTTATTTCTTTCTTTATCTTAAAAACCCACTTGGTATCAATTAATTTCTTTCCTTCTGGTAAACTGACTTCTGTCCTTGTATTATTTTTATTTAGTGCTTCTAGCTCTGCTTGTATTGTCTGCAGCCATTCCTCTTTGTGTTTTCCACTTATAGCTTCCTCATACGTTAATTGTTCTTCTTCTTGTGCGATCAATGCCATCTCATAGTCCTTTGGCCACACTGGCTTCTTCACTTGTCGTTTACTTCGAGAATTATTCTCGTTGTTATCCTGTATATTTTCTTCTGCATCTAAGAATTCCTCTTCTAAGTACTCTTCCATCGTGTCAACTTCACTTGAACTCTCACATCTTCTGCAATAGTTATTTCTTTTTCATGTAAATCTACTTCTTGGTGCAAATCAATTTCTTCTTTCTGTACATCAACTTCTTCTTGATGTAAATCAACTTCTTCTTGGTTTACATCTACATCTAGCTGCTCAACTTCTTTACATTCTTCTATCTCGACTCTTGTATCTTCTTGATTCACTTCTTTTCCATTATTTTCATCCTCTATTAATTAACTGCTACAATTTATACTCTTTTGTTTCTCTTTCTCCTCTTTGAAAAATACAACATCTCTATGAGTGTCTACTCGATTTGTATTTGGATGCCACACCCTATATCCTTTTGTACAATCTCCATAACCTACAAAAATTCCTACTTTACTCTTGGAATCCCACTTTAATCTATGCTGCTTTGGTACATGTGTACATACCTTAACACCAAATTCTTTTAATATAGTAACATCAAAATTCTAATGTACAACAACTCATATGGTGTTTTCCCACTCACTTTACTTTTACCCGTTCTATTTATTGTAAAAACTGCTGTATTTACTGCCTCAGCCCAAAGCTCTTTTCCTAAACCTGATTGGATAATCATTGTTCTCGCAGACTCTACTACAGTACGCATTTCACGTTCAATTCTACCATTTTGTTCAGGTGTGTAACTCACTGTTAACTCATGTAATATACATTTCCTTTTAAATATTTTTTCTACAGCTCTATTAACAAATTCAGTCCCATTATCTGTACGAAATCTTTTTATTTTTCTATTAAACTCATTTTCAAACTGTTCTGTAAAATCTTCAATTTTCTCTATGTTAGGTTTAAGGAAACACAATATTTTAACAGATATGCATGTTTATTCAGCTTTGTAGCTGACAGTGACAGTTGCAAGTTTCTACCCACTTCCGTCACACTTTTTAATAAGAAGTGCTAAGGAAATGGGTAAACATCCTTATGCTACAATACACAACACTCTAGTCTCATATTTATTTTTAATAAAATACACAAATCTGTAACTACTGTAATCATCTTTCAATAAAAGAAAATAATAAGAACCACCTAAAGATACCTCCTCCATTGGACCACTTAGATCCATGTGTATGAGTTCACCTGGTTGACTTGTCCTACTACTACTCTTATGAAAAGGTAATCTATGCTGTTTTCCCTGGATACACGGTCAGCACTGATCAGTTTGCTCTTTATATTTTATACCTTTTGCATCTAAATACTCCTTTACATAGTGATAATTTTGGTGTGCAAACCTACTATGCCAATCTGCCAGTCACTAAAGCTACATCATTAAATTTAAATCTCATTACATACATATTATCACTTTTATCTGCTATACCTGTTACAGAATCATTTTTATAAAACTTACATCCATTAGAATCTGACAACATCTTGTGTACTTTGTTAATAGCGGACCCTAGAGAAAACAAATCAACATTTAATTTTGGCACATACAACACATTATATAAAGTACAGGGAGTAGTAGTATACTCTGAATCATTATGGGCATACACATCAACAGTTCCAATACCTAATACCTCTAAATTTTTACCATCACCAATTGTAACAAACCTTTTATTTTTAATTTCACAAAACTCGGTAATCATCTCTTTAATATAACACATATCGCTGCTTGAATTCAAAACTACCACAAATGAAAATTATACTTTTTTACAGGAGAGCTAATTAAAGAAAAAAAAATCATTTTATCTAATTTTTTGTTATTTTATAAAATATATAGTATGAATATTATATATACTTAGAAGCGTATTTTTTTGCTGCATTAAATGTTTTAAGTGGTTTTGTGATCTACTGAATGCTAGAGGAGATATAAGCATATAAGTTACCTTTGAATATAAAAAAAATATTGAAATATACTAAATATGGAATAAAATAACCACAAGTTGAAAAAAATATTGTATTAATCATGTTTATCTATAAAACTTTAAAGGAACACAATAAAAATCGTCATGCAATTAATTAAAATAACTAAAATGCTATCTAAAACTTAAAACAAATCAAAGTTTTCGTTTTAATAACAAAATAAAATCTTCGAAACTGTTTAAAAATAATCAATAAATATATTTGAAGTTGTATTCAAACAATGAAAACATAAAAAGTTTATTATATAATCCGCCAGAATAATTATCATAAGTAATGAGACTTTCAAAACTTGAAAAAAAAATAAACAAAATCTTTATAAACATTGATAAAATGTTTAAAACTTTTTAACAAAATTCCTTGCCATATTCTTAGTTTTAAACCACCAATATTATTATTTAAAAGTTATCTTATAACTATAATAATAGATTGAATGCAATTAGAAACATATATGAGATCACAAAATCACAACCAAATTTGTAAATATAAACCTAGTTAAAGTACTTTCAAGTTGCTTAACCTATGTGAGCACTCAATGCTCACTGCGTTTCTCGTAATATAAATATCAGCCTTACAGATTTGCAAAGAACGATTCATAATATTTTGGAATGATATTTCTATTAATAAGATTAAGAATACCCTGTTTCTTTGCTTGCGTAATATTTAATTTTTGGTTATAAAGCTTTTTTGGTTTACTAATATTTTCACATTGATTCATTTTCTGATGCCTGCCCTTATTTAGTGTGGACACTGATTTAAATTCTTTATCTTGATATGAAGTCTTATATAAGAACTTGTTTTTCACGTATTTATCTATTTTTATTATTTTTATATCTGACCATTTAACCTTTTCTTTAGTAGTATAGTTACCGGATGCGAAAGGTTTTAAATCAACGAAACTATCATGGGTAAGTTCTTTAACTATATAAGGTGAGCCTTTCATTTTTGCAGCCTTAATTAGCGTGATGTGTTGATCAGGTACATAAATGGGCGATGATTTTAAAGCTCGAGTTATATTTTTTTGATAGTAGAATGAACTGCATCACCTTCGTTTTGGGTGTGGCCTTTAATTAAAAACTTATGCGTAACACTTCTTAGGTTTGCTAATGTACTTGTGGCGTATTGGTACATCGCTACCATAAATTTATTTTTCTGCTGGCCGCAGCAATTGTCACTGTAAAATATCACATCAAATTGCTCAGTAGCTATGTTATTCAAATGTTCTAAATACATAAGCACACATGATCCAATTTCGTTTACTCCTCTAGCTCCTACTCCTTCGTGCCATACAAAACAAGTTGTCTTTTTAGAGCCCAGTTCATTGATAGTAAAATTAAGTACATTTATTTTTGATACATAGTAAAAACTCGATACCTCACCCCGTGGACAAAGTAATGCCTTGTCCTTGCCTTGAAACTTGCATTTATCAGAACAAACCGACCCTATTTTCTTTTCTTCTATGTTTCTTTTTGTTTTCGACATCGAAGTATATGCTTTGCCACTGTTTCTTAACAGTTTGGACATATTTTTCTTCCATGAATTTGGATTGGCTTTTCGTCTTCGACCTCTTTTTTCAATATTTTCGTCTTCAACATAAGGAGAGGTCGTTTCAATACTTGATATACCAACGCTGGGTACCTGCATGTTGTCGTTGTCTGATTGTAAGTAACTTGGTCCAGCATCAATAGTTTCCGATTCTAGTCTCATAGGGACATCGTCAAAAAAAATGTCTTCTATTGGATTTATATGTCTAAATTCTTCAGTTTCTTTGTATAAACCAGAAGGTCCAGGTTCAGGAAATAATTGTTGTAGGCTACTTTTCGACAGAAGGTTTATATTTTTAATACTGTCGTCATCTAAATCTGAATCACTTATAGCTAAATCTTCTCTAATTTTAAAATCTGGATCTTTTACACTATCGTTTTATACTATCGTATCGAAGAGAAATCTGAACTAGAACTCGGCGAACTTGTAGACTCAGAAGTATCGCTATCATAATCACTTTGTGGGATAACTACGTTTGGTTTCCTTTTTAAACATTCACCATCAAGTAGAGACAAACTGAGATCGTGCTGACTATCAGGAATAGACTTAGTATCAAAAGACTCATTCAGAGGTACGTCTGGGTCTTCCAACATTGGACAGTCAGTTTGCGGTTGTTTTTCCAAGACTTCAACATTTCCGCTATTACTTCTGTGGAGCTCATGGGTTATCGTATTCTCCACGTTTAATAAAACCTTGTGTTCGATTTTATAATGTTTATTAATCCGTCACAACCAGAGTCACAACACAGAAAACTATTTTTATTTACATCCGTCATTCCAAATGTCACTACTTGAAATATATGTCACGCGGGGTTCTCACGCAGCTCGAGCCTACGCCGAGCGCCTATGTGTGCGCGGCGCAGGCTTGGGCGCGTGATTTGAATTGGTGATCGCCACACCACCCCCCTACGGAGACAATTACTTTTTTTTGCGAAAAAATGTAATATTACATGGAAACAAGGAGAAAAAGTATCGTGTTGCATGTGGCCACACGGGAAATTGAAAAAAAGTAACATGTTATACATGACAAATGAATGAAAAAGGGTAACATGTAATACCTGGGAAATTAAATGGAAGGGAAACATGTATTACATGGGAAATAGGAAGAAATATCATGTAATACATGGGAAAAAGGGTAAAAAAAAAATAATTAAACATCGTAAGGTGTTTTAAAACGGACCTTACGACCTGAGCGTGTATACTGCTGCGGTTTGAGTGCGGCAGAGTCATTATTCTGCTCGCTCAGAGCACAAGGATTTGCTGAGGCAGTGGGAGCGGCAGTTTTCAATTCCCTGGAGTCCTCGTCGATGTAGGCTGGCTTGACGCGGTCCAGACTCACCTCGATGTCCTTGTTTCTAACTGAAATTTTAATGGTTTTATCTCTTCTGGAGATGACCTTGAAGGGGCCGTGTAGGGCGGTTTCAAAGAGGTCCTTACGGCGTCGTCACGTAAGAAAACGTGCGACGTAGTAGCTAGGTCCTTGGAAACGAAAATAGACTGCTTTCTATGCCGAGTGGCAGGTGTCGGTCTTAAAACAGACATATGCCGTCTCAGTTCAGTTGCAAAATTTGATTCGCTGTCAGTGCGATCAGAAAAGTGAGGGAGTAACAATAAATTCGCCAGGCAGGCATAGGGGTTCTCCATACACTAGCTCGGCGGGCGATGCTTGTATGTCCTCCTTAAGAGCGGCACGCATGCCCAAGAGCACGACAGGTAAGCTTTTTATGCCATGTGTCCTCATGGCACATTAGAGCAGCCTTCAACTGCCGGTGCATTCGCTCTACCAACCCGTTTGCGCACGGATGGTAGCTTGTTGTGCGTACCCGTTTGGCGCCGCAAAGCTGCATCAGGGTCTGAAAAAGGGAAGATTCAAATTGACGGCCCCTGGATCTTGTAGTCACAATAGATGGGGTACCATAACGAGCCATCCACTCTCTAAAGAAAACTTCCGCGCATTCCTCCGCGGTCGCGGTGGCCATGGGCCACCGGGTGAATCTATCCACAGCTGTGAGACAATACTGGTAACCTCTACTGGATGGCGGAGGCCCAATAATGTCTATGTGCACGTGGCGAAAGCGTCTAGTAGGTGTGGTAAAGATTCCTAAAGGCGTGGCAGTATGTCTAGAGATTTTGCAGCGTTGGCAGGCCGGACACAGTCTGGCCCACATTCTGCAGTCTCGCCTCATACCCGGCCAAACGAACCTGTCGGCGACCATACGCACCGAGGTCCGTGCGCCTGGATGGCTGAGGTTGTGCGGCTTGTCGAAATGCAGTCGCCGAAAAGATGGTGTGAGATACGGCCGGGGTTTCCCAGTTGATAAATCGCAAAAGATTTGCGTATCAGAACCAGGTATGGTTACCGTCTTTAGTTCCAGGGACGAGTCACTTTGCATGTGCTTTAACTCCTCGTCGGTTGCCTGGTCTTTGGCGAGAGCGGAGTAGTCAAAACCGACGTGGACGGCGTCTACTCGTGACAAGGCATCGGCGACAACGTTGTCCGTGCCCTGCACATGCACGAAGTCGGTGGTAAACTGCGAAATAAAAGATAATTGATTTAATTGAACAGGAGGCAGCTTCTCGCGTCGTTGCGGGAATGCATAAATAAGGGGCTTGTGGTCAGTATATATGGTGACATGTTTGGCCTCCAAAATATGTCTGAAGTGCTGAACAGCTTCATATACTCCCAGTAACTCGCGGTAGTACGCTGGCCAGGTAGCCTGGCGGCTGGTGAGCTTTTTGCTAAAGAAAGCAATGGGCTGCCAGGCATTATCTACAAACTGTTGTAGACAAGCGCCAACATGAGTAGATGAGGCATCTGTGAACAAACCAAGCTTAGAGTTAGAAACGGGATGTGCCAAAAGAGTAGCATTAGATAAATGGTCTTTACACTTTTGGAATGCCAGTTCAAGGTCACTTGTCCATGGTACTGGCTTGGCTCCTTTTAACTTGCTAGATGCCAAAACTTCCAGTAGAGGTGCTTGTAAATCAGCTGCCCTGGGAATAAATTTGCGGTAAAAATTTACCATCCCCAAAAATCTGCGGAGTCCTTCCACAGTTTTAGGGAGGGGAAAACTTTTTAGGGCTTCAATTCTCTCAGGTGGAGGAGAGGTTCCAGCTTTTGAAATTTTGTAGCCCAGAAAGGTCACAGTGTCAGCCCCAAAAACACACTTAGATGGGTTAATGACAATGCCAAATTCTGATAAACGGTTGAAAAGAATTCTAAGGTGCTGCGCATGTTCCTCTGGTGTGTGCGAGAACACCACTATGTCGTCGACATATGCAAAGCAAAAATCTAAACCACGTATAACGCCATCAATGAAGCGCTGGAAGGTTTGTCCCGCATTTCGCAACCCAAAGGTCATATAAGGGAACTCAAAAAGGCCGAATGGCGTGATGATGGCTGTCTTGCAGATGTCATCAGGCGCAACCGGAATCTGTTGGTAGGCCTTCACAAGGTCGATAGTGCTAAAAACAGAGCATTTAGCCAGGTTATGGCTGACATCCCCTATATGCCGGACTGGATAGCGGTCTGGGATGGTTCTTGCGTTTAGTACGCGATAATCGGCACGTGGACGTAGACTACCATCTGCTTTTGGAACCAGGTGCAATGCAGAGGACCATGGGCTGTCGGAAGGACGGGCGGTCCCACAACGGACCATCTCCTCAAATTCCTTTTTAGCAGCGCATAGCTTTTGAGGCGCTAGTCGCCGATATTTGCATGCAACTGGGGGTCCCTCTGTCGTTATAATGTGGTGCGTTGTACAATGTTTAAGAATTCTCGGCTTACCAGGAGGGCGTGTTAAGTCAGGGAATTCCAGAAGTATTTTCTTAAAGGCGGAGTCTCCGGCAATAACAGACTTGACTGCGGGTTGAGCAGCTGATGCTACGGTAGCTGGTGAAGACAGCTTGGAGATCCCGTCTACTAATCTCTGCTGGCGACAGTCTGGCAAGAGATGATAATGGGCCAGAAAATCAGAACCAATTATAGGACAGCTGACATCTGCAATGACAAAATCCCAATTAAATTTTTGTCGGAGTCCAAAATTTAAGCAAAGGTTGATATTACCATAGGTTTTAATGGAGCTGCCATTTGCAGCCTGTGCCTCATATTTAGTGGGCTTAAGACTACCTTTCAACAAATGGCGGGGATAGCAGCGCAGGTCGGAACCTGTGTCTATAAGGAATTGACGCTTAGATGTGATGTCAGTCACACAAAGGCGGCCAGATGGATTGCAGTCAGAAGCCGCCATTACTGACTGCTGCTGGCGTTTCCCGGCTCCGGTGCGCTGCTGCATGGCGAAATACATTTGGTTGCTTTTACACCAAACCTTTGGTGGTACCAGCACATATTGTTGTTGGTGCGGGAGAACGACTTTAAGCGAGGCCTTGATGGTGCCCTTGTGCTCCTCGAGTTGTCTCGAGTAAGTGCATCTACCTTCTTAGTTAAGGCTTTGATGCTGTGCATGATAGACTCTATCTCTGCAGATTGAGCAGCCACAGGAGCACTAGGTGTGACCATATTAACAGAATTATTAGACTTACTGACAGGTGTATCCATAATAGCATCAGCTATGTCTGCCACCTTCTGCAATGGCAAATCTATTTGTGCCATTAAGATGTGCTGGATGTCCGATGGCAGCCTCCGCATCCACAGCTCCCTAATTATGTTTTCATCAGTCTTGGCACCAGCGAGAGTTTACAGGTGGCGCAAGAATGAGGATGGTTTGCGGTCCCCCAGTGGCTCATCACTGAGCAGTTGCCGAACACGCTGATCTCTGGAAATTCCAAATCGCTTTATTACTTCGGATTTCAAATTGTTATATTTATCTTTAGTTGGGGGATTTTCGATAACGTCCTCAAGCTCTGTTGCAACCCGAGTGTCTAATTTAGAAAGAATGTGGCCATACTTGGTGGAATCTTGTGATATGCCCATTGTATAAAATTATAAGTGTTAGCATTCGCAACAGGGACTTATATATACATATATTTTTAATTGCAAAGGCTGCATTTAAAGTCACATTAAATTTAATAACTTTAATTGTATTACATATGTTTATTTTTAATTTTAAAGGCTGCATTATAAGCCCAATAGAATATTGTAAGTGCCTACACGGGTAGCTAATATTTGTTACATTGTAGAGGTTGCATTTTAAAACCTCATTTAATTGTTCCACTGCCTGTGACCCTCATTCCTGTTTTCCTTTTTTAATTGTTTTTCCCTTTTTCTTTTTTTATTGACTCCATCATGTCGCAGGAGGATTTGTTGAGGCAAGTCAGGGAGCTGCAGGAAGAATTGGCCAAACTTCAAACACCAGCAGCTTCCAGTGATGTTAAAGCAAGTGTGTTTGGCATCACCATGAAATTGCCACCATTTTGGCATGACAAGCCAGCAATATGGTTTGCCCAGGCCGAAGCTCAATTTGAAATAGCGGGCATATCACGTCGGGGTCACCAGATGTGGAGCTCATGGGTTATCGTATTCTCCACGTTTAATAAAACCTTGTGTTCGATTTTATAATGTTTATTAATCCGTCACAACTAGAGTCACAACACAGAAAACTATTTTTATTTACATCCGTCATTCCAAATGTCACTACTTGAAATATATGTCACGCGGGGTTCTCACGCAGCTCGAGCCTACGCCGAGCGCCTATGTGTGCGCGGCGCAGGATTGGGCGCGTGATTTGAATTGGTGATCGCCACACTTCTATTGTTATCTTTTAACATGTTGAGTATTCTATGTACTCTTCTACTCATTCTGCAAAAAAAATCAATAAATCATAAATTAATGGCTTATATATACCAAACCCACCCATTAGTACCTTCACCATATTTCACAAACAAATTACTTACCTAGTAAAAAAAAAAAATAAAAAAATTAGCTTGAAATAAAATTGATTTATGTAACGTTTATATCTTCGGAATAGTAGTATTAATATAATACGTAAAAACATATCTAACATTTTATAATCACTATAATTACAATGCCTTGTACGAAAAGTGCTAAATAACAGTAGTAAAAGTATTATCTATAAACCTATTTATTAGAACTACTCTGTAAAATACAAGCAAAACTACTGTAATTCTGAATAAGTCATTTTTGATTTGAAGTGATAACAATAAAAAGTAGTTTTTTATATTCAAAATAATCTATTTTGAAATACTGAACATTATATTCAATAACTTAAATTCAAAACGAACACATTATCTCAAAAATTTATTATGTTTAAAAAATTAAAGTTCATTTAGGTATATTTTCTGTGCAAAACAACCAGTTTTGAAATATGGTTCTTTTGATATAAAATTAGCATTATACGTACGCGAATTCTTTATTCGAAACTGAAGTATTCCGAAATATGGTCGTTTTCTGTATAATATTAATGGACAACACAGATATTTTTTGAGATATGGCACTTTTGCGCAAAAGATACCTGTTTTCACTTCGGCGGTCGACGCGCAACTGACAATATGTCGGTTTAGATCATATTTCGCGCGTTGAAAACGAAAATTCAAAAAAAAACGGCTGCGTTGTTTTGTTCCTTAAAATGCAAAATCAACGAGTGTTTTTTTTTAAGTATGAAAATATGAAGGATTACAGTTGAATCGGTCATTTCAAAAATCTCATAAGTCACAGAATTATAATTTTTCAGAAATCAATAAAAACTGTTTCATACACAAACAAATGAGTTTTAAAGGGCTTTTTAATGTTTAGTTTAGTATTTGAGTGATAAGAAATTAAAATAGCGTATAATTTTTACAGTTTATTAATAGAAATAATGAAAAACATCTGAAAAACAGTTCTTGACTTATGTTGTTTTAGCAAGGAATAGGTTTAGTGACATATAATTTAAACAAAACAATCGCAGTAATCATATTTTTTATTGCTTATAATTAAGAATTGCACTTCAAAATAATCTTATTAACATTTTAGATACATTAACTTGTTATTTTTTATATTTTTATGGGACATAGTCATATTCTCCATCATTCTCATCTGGATTATTTTCAATAATTGCAGTTGGCCAGCTAAAATGTTGTTATAAAATGGCATATGCTCTTCCAGAATGCTATTTTCAACTTGTTTTAAATCATCTATTTTTTTTTTATTGATGGGCACTTTCAAATCATAGGCTTTAGTTGATGGAAGTGAAATAGAAGTTGTTAATTTCTTTATTAATGAGAACGAATGTTTGGTCAATCCATCAATATATTCCTCGGCTATGATAGTTCCTTTTCTATCTGAATCATACTGAAAACTCATGTATGTCGAAGGAGCAAATGACTTTTTCTAGTCCTTTGGGACTTTTTTTCCATAAGATTCAGTTGACAAACATGTTTTTTTGTACAAATTTGGCCACCATTTCTTAAATTCTAAAATATCTTCAGTTTTTAGTTCTACGACTGTAAATGTTGAGCTGGAGTTCGAAACCAAATCAATGTATTCTCCTGGGACGTAAATACGATCATGCTTTCGAACATTTTTTTTATGACTCCAAAATCACGGTCATTTGGTAAAAAGGAGTGACCTCGTGTGGGAAAATACTGATAAACTTTTTCAAATCTTTTAGAGTCAGTCAAAGCCAACAAAAATCTCAACATTGTATTATTTTTATTTTGACCGGGGCAGCCATCGGAAAAAAGATATAAATACTCAATATTTGGCCCAATATTATTTTTTATATAATGCATCAACATTGAACAAACCTCATTGGCTCCTTTGTTAGCAATACCTTCATGATACATGTAAAATGTCGATTTGCCTGTTTTTAAATCCTTAATACCAAAACAGTGAACCCATAATTGCCGTAAATAAAAAATGTTTTGTATAGGTATGTGTGGGAATGGTAGATTTTGCATAAAATCGAATGTTATCGCTGCAACATCATCTCGTTCTTTACAAAGATCTTGAACTGATGAAATTTTGTTATAAAACTTCTTGGCACGTCTTTTATGGATCATTAACCGAGCTACTACTGAACGTTTTGCATTTTCTGATAAGTTGGATTGTTTTATTTTTGTTGATAGTTCTTCGCAAGTTATACATGTGTCGACTTGTGGTCGACCAAATCTGAGGGAAAAGTTTTCATTGAAGTATTGCAAGTAAAATTTGTACTTTACATCGAGCTCTGGATATTGTTCTTTAAACATTGAATGCATTTTTTTGACATCCAATCGTGCATCAAGATAATCTATGTCTTTTCCTGCATAATGTGTCTTTTTCCTAGGAAAACAGAGGATGTGTTTTTGGGATCGCTGGATGTAGGTTTTTCTGCGAGCACCGTATTGAGGCTGACAATAATAAAAATTCGGTCTTCTTATAACGGCCTTTTATTTTATCGTTTAATTGTACAGAGCCGCGCACCCCACTGCGTGTGTTCGGTGTGTGTGAGTTCCCTTGTCGTAGACAATACTCCGTTTTAGTTATTGTCCATAGACATACCGATTTGCGTTCGGATACGCCACACCACCCCCACGGAGAAGGATAAAAGGTTAACAAAAATCGGGAAAATCCTTAAATTTAACGCGCCTACCAGATCTAGTAGTGTAGGGCAAGTTAGTTGTGGTTGCGGTCTTATCTGGTGATACAGAAGGGGGAGAGTTAGGAAAAATGGATTGTGGGAGGACAGACTTTCCAGGAACATTCGGTAGTTTCATCGGCGGCTCAGACAAGCTAGAATCGCTAGAGCTAAGGTTAGTGTGGTCAATGAAGGCCGGTTTGAGCCGATCCACGCTGACAACGACGCACTTTCCCTTGATGTCCAGTGTCATAGTCTTGCCGTCTTCGGCACGGTCTACGACCCGGAATGGACCGGTGTACGGTGGTTGTAGGGGGCGTCTAACGGTATCGTCACGGAGAAATACGTGTGTCGCCGATGCAAGTTCCTTGAAGATGAAGGTTGAGGGTTTAGAATGACTGGAAGCAGGAATTGGGCGTACAGTCGACATTTTGCGTCGCAATTGTACGACAAAATCTGCTGAGTCCTCGATGCCAACAGGTCCAGGATTTGAAATTAACATTTCTCCAGGTAGGCGGAGAGTTTCTCCATAGAGCATTTCAGCAGTTGTGCACTTAATATCTTCCTTGAAGGCGGACCGCATGCCAAGGAGGACGAAAGGGAGCGCACGAACCCAAGAATCCTGGTGGCACATAAGTGCAGCTTTAAGTTGGCGATGAACGCGTTCTATCATCCCGTTAGCACAGGGGTGGTAAGAAGTTGTTCTAATGCGCTTGGTGGCGAAGTGTATCATCAGTCGGCGGAAAAGGTCCGACTCAAACTGAGTACCTTGATCAGTGGTTATGACTAAAGGAACGCCGAAGCGGGGAATCCATTCTCTGGTGAAAGTCTCGGCCACTTCCTCTGCGGTTATGGAACGCATTGGCCACACCTCGGGCCATCTGGTACCTCTGTCAATAGCTGTTAAACAATAGCGGAAATCATTGCAAACCGGCAAGGGACCGACGATGTCGAGGTGGACGTGTCGGAAACGACCGGATGGAAGGTCGAATTTGCCGGGCGGAGCAGAGTTGTGGCGCGACACTTTAGCACGTTGACACGCCTCACAAGTGCGAGCCCACTCCTTGCAATCCTTTTTGACAGAAGGCCAGACGAAACGTTTGGTCACGAGATGGGTTGTAGCACGAGCGCCTGGGTGACTTAAGTTATGCAGTTTGTTGAAGGCTGCTCTGCGAAAAGTAGGGGTTAAATAGGGGCGAGGCTTACCGGTAGACATATCACAGGTGACCAGGATGTCAGTGCCAGGAATGACGACTTTAGTCAACTGAAGGCTAGAGTTATGGAGAAGAAGCTCAGCTAACTCCTGATCAGTCTCCTGTGATTTAGCAAGGTCTTCATAGTCTTGCTCGAGAGCGATAGCGTCGACGCGTGACATTGCGTCAGCGACGACATTGTCCTCTCCCTTAATATATTTAATGTCAGTGGTGAACTGACTAATAAAAGATAGTTGGTTCAACTGTGAGGGTGGGAGTTTTTCCCTACGCTGCACAAAAGCGTATAGGAGTGGTTTATGATCTGTGAATATGGTCACGTGCTGAACCTCGAGAACGTGGCGGAAGTGTTGTACGCTTTCGTACACCGCCAGCAGCTCGCGGTAATAAGTTGGCCACTGCGCTTGTTGTGTGGTAAGTTTCCTGCTAAAGAAAGCAAGGGGAAACCACTGCCCATCAATTTTCTGCTGAAGGCAGGATCCGACATGGGCACTTGAAGCGTCCGTAAACAATCCAAGGGGCGCGTCGTTAATCGGATGCTGTAGCAAAGTGGCATTGGATAGACTCCTTTTACAGGCCTCAAACTGCGTCAGTAGCTCAGGCGACCATGTAAATGGTTTAGCGCCTTTGCCATTGGTAGCGACCACAGCGTCGATAAGTGGGGCCTGGAACTGCGCGGCGTGAGGCACGAAACGGCGGTAATAGTTTAACATGCCGAGAAAACGACGCACACCTTGTATAGTCTTCGGAGGGGAAAACTCAAAATAGCTTGCACTCGTTCTTGTGGGGTCTGGTGCCTTCTGGGCTGATATGGTAACCCAGAAATGCCACTTCACGAGCACCAAGGATACACTTCGAAGGGTTGATTACTACCCCGTAATTTTGGAGGCGCCCGAAAAGAATCCGAAGATGCTCCCGGTGGAGAGCCTCATCTGCAGAGTAGACGAGGATGTCATCCACGTAGGGAAAACAAAAGTCGAGACCCCGTGTGACCTCATCGACAAACCTTTGAAAGGTTTGACCGGCGTTACGGAGACCGAAGGTCATGAAGGGAAATTCGAAGAGGCCAAACGGAGTAACGATGGCGGTCTTCGGGACGTCCTCTTCTGCCACGGGGATCTGGTGGTAGGCCTTGACCAGGTCGAGGGTGCTAAAGATATTGGCACCTGCAAGATTGTGGGCAAAGTCGTTGATGTGTCGGACCGGGTAACGGTCTGGTATTGTTCTGGCGTTCAGTGACCTGTAATCGTCACAGGGACGCCAAGTGTTGTCTTTTTTGATGGCCATGTGCAAGGGGGACGACCAGGCACTTTTAGATGGTCGTGCGATGCCTGATTGAATCATGTCATCAAATTCCTTTTTGGCTGAGATTAATTTCTACGGAGCCAAACGCCGAGGCTGACAGGAAATGGGTGGCCCGTCCGTTGTTTTTATAAAGTGGACAGTGTTGTGTTTGACCGTCCTGGGAAGGCCTGGTGGACGGGTTATATCAGGAAACTCTGCCAGCACCTGTGCGAAAGCAGAATTGGCTGAAGCAACGGCTTTGATACTGGGTTGCTCCGATGTTGCAGAAGAGGCGGAAGCTGAAAGGCTAGTGGTTCCGTCAACCAATTTTTATTGCGACAATCTGGCAAAAGATGGTAATAAGACAGGAAATCTGAGCCCAGAATAGCGGTGGTAACGTCGGCAACGACGAACTGCCAAATAAATTTCCGGCGGAGACCAAGGTTCAGTGTCAAGTTAATAGTGCCGTAGGTCTTAATACTGCTCCCATTAGCGGCGCTGAGCTCGTAGTCAGTGGGTTTCCTCTGACCTGCAAGCCAGCGGCGTGGGTAGCAGCATAGATCAGACCCAGTGTCAATAAGGAATTGTCGCTTAGTGACATGGTCAGTGACAAATAGACGGCGGCCGTTGGGTTGAGTGGAGTCGCAATCAGTCGCCGCCGCTACTGATTGCTCGGAGGGTTTTCCGACTCCCAGTTGCAAGGAGTAACACACTTGTTGGCATTTGTACCATACTTCTTGTGATACCAACAACTCGAGCGGGCATTGTAAGTGGTATTGCGGGAAGATTGCCTTCTTCTAGATGAGGAGCGATCCCGAGACCTAAAGCGACCAGTGCGGGTGGAGGATAGAGCAGCAACTTGCTTTCTTAGCTCCTCAATCTGCTCCATCAAGGTGGTCAGAGAAGGCGCGGCGGCAGTGGCGCAAACATTTGCAGTAGCTGGTTGCGCCTCAACAATCTTAGTCAGCTATGTCGGCGATCCTCTCCAAACCGAGATCGGCCTGGGCGGCGAGGATGCCTTGAACATGCTGAGGTAAGCGTCGTAGCCATAACTGACGAAGGATGTTGTCGTCGGTAAATGTGGGCCCTGCAAGAGATTTCAGGTGACGGAGGAATTGTGATGGTTTCCTATCACCAAGTTCCTCCTCACTGAGAAGTTTCCTCAACCTTTGTTCTTCAGATGAAGAAAACCGTTTGACAAGTGTGTTTTTTAAGTTTTTATATTTGTCCTGAGCCGGGGGATTGGCCACTATGTCCTCGATTTCCCCAGCAATTTGATGATCAATTTTGCTGAGAATGTGACTGTATTTGGTCTCATCCGTGGTAATCCCTGCAAGCAAAAACTGTGCCTCTGCTTGAGCAAACCAAACGTTTGCCCTATCAGGCCAAAATGGTGGCAGTTTTATAGCAACCCTGCATATGGACGTAGCATTAGGCTGCACTTGCGAGGCGCGCAGATTAGCGTTTTCAGCCTCCAAAGCGGAGAGGCGAGCTAGCAATTCCTCAGACATGGTTAATGAAAGGGAATGAATAAGCAGGTGTTGGAAAGGAACCACAACCAACCGTCACCACACACAATAATAAAATTTAGGTTTTTAGATATTTGCACTTGTGATAAACATAAAATAGCAGATAAACATAAATGAACACAAAATGGTAAAATACTTAGAAATTAGTTGTGTGGTTTGATATAAGCAAATACAAAATATATACTTAATCTAAATGGACAATAACCATTGAGCGAATTTCTACAATGAGTATTAACGTTACGGTTAGTCCGGCTGATTGCCATCACTTATTTTATACAAAGGTATGAACAAATTTAAGTTAATGTAAACAAAGTTGGATTAAATGTAAACAATATTAACAAATGCTATATGGCACTTTAAATTTAAATAGCAGTCACACCGAATGTCACTGGATGTTATCGTTAAGATTGAACTTCACTGAGGTTAAAATGTCTGTAATGGACTTGTAATTTCCAAGTCTCCGGCAAAAACGTAGATAAGCAGTACTTGCGTGAACCGGAACGAAGCACGTTGACAGGTGACAGCTAAGTTGACAGGTGACAGCTAAGTTGACAGGTGACAGCTAAGTTGACAGGTGACAGCTAAGTTGACAGGTGACAGCTAAGTTGACAGTTGACAGGAGCAGTCATTTGCTAGTACGGCCGATGCCGATGTTGCCGATGGCGAACCACGGTGGCGCGGCATAGCACCCACGCCGATGACGTCACTCAAGTGGTTGTTGAAATACAATTTCGGCGAACTTCCTCTTGAGATTTTTTTTATGCACAAACTTCCAATTGCGTTGACTCTCGACAATCCGGGTGTATGGGACCGATCTAGCCGTGGCGGCGACCGATGTATCTCGCTCAGCGTCGTAGTTGCTGGACCGGGTAAGCGGTGAGCTTGCGGGGGGCCCTGATGAGGCCGATGCTGGGCGAAAGTTGTTGCCACGGCGTTTTTCAGTCGTCAATGCTCATCAATACGGCTGTTGCAGGTTGCGACTTACGTGTTCACATCACGTCGGGGTCACCAATTTGGGATCGCTGGATGTAGGTTTTTCTGCGAGCACCGTATTGAGGCTGACAATAATAAAAATTCGGTCTTCTTATAACGGCCTTTTATTTTATCGTTTAATTGTACAGAGCCGCGCACCCCACTGCGTGTGTTCGGTGTGTGTGAGTTCCCTTGTCGTAGACAATACTCCGTTTTAGTTTTTGTCCATAGACATACCGAGTGGCGTTCGGATACGCCACATGTTCGTGTATTTTTTGGCATATTTCAGGAGGCACTGTATTTGCTTTCGGGTGGCATCCTCTCTTATCTATTGGACTCTTCCCTTCATTAAGCAAATCACAAAGTCTGCGAACTCTGGCTTCTGTAATTCCATACAGGCTGATAAATGCTTTCTTGCAGACTTTAACTTTATCAGTTTGTTTTAAAACATAGAATTGAAAGGCATTTTGCCTCTGTGTAGCATTTTCTTTTCGAGGACGCCTTTGTTTTATATCTGACTTGTCAATAAGTGTTTGAAGAAATATATCCTGCTCATTTTTGGTTAAAAAACAGTTCATTTTTGAAATGCAAAAGTCCATGTCATCTTGATTGAAATTCGCAAAACATTCCTTCTTACATCTGCAATAATTAAGCGATATATTAGGTTTATATAGACCCCTTTAAAAAAACGTAAACTGAATAAAGGTTTATGGCAAACTTGCCTGCAATTTTCACCAGTAGATCTTGGAGCTATTTGTTTTCCTCGATAATTAGTATGTGCCTGACCTTTAACTTTAGAATTTTTTATAACATTCCTTTTATATTTTGTAGGATTACACGTTCTCTTCTTTTTCGGCTCACCATCACTCTCAGTTTCACTTGAAGACATTTTTTAAAGCAAAAATTACTTTTCTCTTAAAATAGTAAAAGACAAGTGAAGTTCAAATGACAACGACAATAATAACGATGGTTTACAAAAATTTCAATATTGTTGAACCAATCAAAACAAAGCAAATTTAAAATGTCAATCTCAGTCATAAACTACTCCTGCCATCTAGTGATGCATGCAAAAACCTCTTAAGTCATTGACTAATGTTGTTTTAGCAATGAACGTCTTTCACGCGGTATTATTAAAAGAGGAAGGAATGTATTGACTTAAGCGGTTTTTACCCAGAATACGCATCTACCTTTGAGGAAGCATTTTCTGCAAAAAAACGTATGTTGGAAAAAATGTGACTTAAGTGGTTTTTGAAATGACCGATTCAGTTGTATTTTTGCAATAAAAACGTTTTTAGTTTTTTTTTATTTGTGGTACTTTTGAATTCAAGCAGCGATATGGTCACTTGCTCCCGAGTCTAAAATAAAATTCTTAGAATACAACAAATTACTTTGAATCTCTCTCGTTACAAATGAAGTTTTTGAATTGGAACTCTTATTTTTCTCAATAAGCTTATATTTTACTAACTTACAGTCTTTTATTAAATGACCCGTCTTATGACAATTATGACCCTCTCTATTTCTACACTAATTTCTTTTATGGCCTATTTTACCGCACTCAAAACACTTCACATTATGCCGCGCGCCAACCACTAACGCAGAATCTTGCTGTCTGCTGCTACTGGCCCAGTTACTGGTGCCATTGCTACTCCGCTCCTCTTCGACTAGCAACCTGCCTGTCAGCTCCTGTAACTTCTGTTTATCTTCTGGCACACTCTCCCAGGCAGATACAAAATGCTTATATTTATCTGGTAGCGGCATAAGTATTTTTGTGATGATAATACTTTCAGACACTTTTTCTCCGACTGTTGCCAACTAGGTCACACACTCTTCTATCTTGGATATAAACACCGCTATAGGCTGCTCATATTTTAAATTGAAAAATCTTTGTTGCAACAAATGTAACCCGACCTTCGTAGATGGTTCATATAGGGTGCATAACTTCTGCCACATTTCAGCACTAGTAGAGCATGCAACTAAATAAGTTATGACTGTCTCTTCAACTCTGGTTACTATAACTTCTTGAGCTTTGATGTCTCTCTCTTCCCATAATTCTTGTGCTTTATCATTTGTTGCAAGCTTCACCTCGTTGCCGGTTACGACTCCCCATAACTTCTTTGCACATAGAACAACTTTTATTTGGAAACGCCATGCCTGCCAATTACGGCCGTTGAGAACGATTGTCTTATTGTTATTTTCAGCACTCGACATATTGGATGCAAACTCTCACCAGTATAATCTTCACAATCTTCAGTACAATCTTCTTAACGCAAGTCACCGTCGCCTAATTTCGGACCACGTGTTGCTCGGGCTCCAACCGTTGCTACAACGCGACTTACTCGAATCAAGCTTCTTAGGTACAATCTTTCTTGACTTGGCCCATAACCTGTTAGGGTTTATGTATGGGAGGCCAGAGAAACGCTCATATATGAGTAACCTTTTATTATATCTTAATCTTAACTACAGCACAACGCTTACTTATTGAGTGGCCAGTTTAAACAGTACCAATAGAGATGGGCAATGCCAACACTAGTGATGCCCACATTGTCATCTATTAACAATACATTTATTCCGTTTCTTGGTATCTTTTATGATTTGAGATTTGTCTTGTTTTTTTCTTTCCATTTCCTTATTCTTTTCTCTTGCTCTTCTTTTTCCCCTTTCTTTTCTTTCCATCCCATGCTACTGACAAAGGGCATTTTAGTTGTATTCCTGACTCCTTTTCGTTTAGGTGTTTTCGGTAAAACAAGTATATCATTGAGGTATACATCCTAGCCTTGCAAAAGTCTGGTGATGAACATGGCAAGCTTTTTTTAACAAAGTTATTTAATTACAAAGTTTTTTAGATATTATTTAGAAATCTGGTACAAAAATATTAATTAAATTTGAACCAGATCTGTAAATGGTGACTGAAAAAGGAATGAATTGAACATTGAAGTTCGAAAAAACATTATCTATACTTGTACTAATTCGTGTAGTGCTAGTGTTTATTAACGGTAACATCTTTATGGATGAAAAATATGTGGAAATTCCATTTTGGGGATTCATTCTAAAATCGATATTGAAGTCTCCCACAATAATCAGACGAGAACATGAAGTATACCTATGGAGGTTGCTGCCGTATATTGTTGTATTTATGCATTCTATTGCAATATTAATTGGACATTATGGTGACCTGTATATAGTTATCACTCTGACATTAAATATTTCAAAATGCAAGCATTCACAATGGTAAAGTGTAATTAAATAACTGTTTCTGTTGATTGCGTTAACATAGAATTTTGAATTTATTACAGCTTAAAGATTTTATAGACCTGAGTATTTGATATGAATTTCAATTTAATACCTCTACGCGTTCATAAGACATGTTATTTCTTATCAATGGCAAACCTAATTCAATTTCCCAGTACATTCGAGTATGCGGCAGTGGGGCAATGCCCAATAGCAGGCAAATACTTATGTACTTTTTCAGCTCCGTAACGCTTGTAAAAAAAGGCTTTGATATTTTTTTCTGTACATTAAACTTATGTATTTCTTCTTCGATATGGCTCAGAAAATCATCATCAAGTACAAAAAATATTGCAATGGAATTTCTGATAATGTTTCTTGTGGAATTTCGGCAATGTGGATTCAAACTCAATAGGTAGTTTCTTTATTTTTATTTATTTCTACAAGAACAACTTAAATACACACTTTGCAATACGGACCGTGCGGCATGCACCCTGAGAGAGGCAGCAGGAAGTGCTTTTTATTACAACTAAAAATAATTAATGCAGTGTTACCATTTTAACACTCCCCCTTAACACTACATTACTTATATTAAAAGTAACTAATTCAGTAATCTTTTGTTTCTAAATTTCAAAACACTTTTTACATACTATTTAAACAAGTATTAATGTTATGAATTAATCAACCTTCTTACAACTAATTAACTCTCAGTTAAACCCAAACTGTCTCTGTTATAACATTTATAACATAATTTTCTATAATATCCCTCATAAAATGATATTTAATATCAGTGTGTTTTACTCTTTTACTGTTTTCTCTATTATTGGCAATGTGTACAACTTAAATTATCTTCAAATATTAAAACTTATTTTTAGGTCATTCAATAATCCTTTAATCTATAACGATTCATGAACTAGGGAACTTAGTGCTATATACTCAGCTTCGGCTGTTGACAGTGACACAGTGTTTTGTTTACAAGTGGCCCATATAATTATGTTGCCTTACCTAGTCAAACAGAAACCAGAAGTACTCTTTCTATCTATACTGTCTGCAGCCCAATCAGTCTGAATACTCTATGCTGTCATGCATAACTGGATTTATAGGACCATCTGAATGTATTAATTCTATTAATATTGAACTTTGTGCATCATCTTTATTGAAAGGTAACCTTGTTCGTCCTCCTTTTATACATGATTCACATAGTAATTTATCATTTGATATATTGCAGTCTATTAATTTTGCCCTTTTTAGTTGTAATAACTTTTCTGTAAATGCATGAGCCAACCGTTTGTGCCAAATATTATCTAAATTTGAAATTGAGTATGCTTTTTGTGCTGACATTTCTTTTATGAAAAGCTTTATTTCATACAAGTTTATTCTTTTTATAGCCTGTTATTATTATGTTTTATTATTATAGACCTTTTCTTTTTCCAATTTTACTGAATGTCCATGTTGTCCTATTTTATTTATTGACAATAAATTATTTCTCAAGTTGGGGACGAACATAACATTTCTTAATATGCAACTTTTAGTCATAATGGTACCTATTTTTGTGGCATATAGTGACTCTTCTTTCTTACCTATGTTTATTCTTATAAGTGTTTTTTATTCAAGAAATTCGTGAAAATATGTATCAGTATTAACAAAATCATCCGCAGCACCCGAATCAGCATAAAAATAAATAGAACTTTACTGACCTTCACTGATGGAATGCTTTGAGTCATCATTAGTCATGAAGCATACGGCATCAGCATCTTATTAGTTTCTACGACATGAGCTTACTTATTTTTATGAAAATTTTGATTTTTAAACCTCCATTGCGACTTCTTGTGTCCTTTCTTGCCACAGTTGTAACACTCATATTTAAAATACTTTGATTGTTCTCTCTTATTTACATTACAGCCTCTCCCTCCAAGTCACGGCTACGTCTCGGACGGGACTTGGCATCAATTTTCAGGAGCCGGTCCCTCTTACGGCGCGAAACCAATTCTCCCTTAGCTAGATAAGGCGTCAGGGAGCTGACATGGTACTTCCCTAGCAGAACAACATCTCTATCTTCAATTTCATAAGACGTAGGGCTAACGAGTCTGCGTACGTGATAAGGACCCTCGCGTCGAGGACCGAATTTTGCCGTGTAACCCTGTGCACATGAACTGAGCCGATGGCTCTCCAATAATATAAGATCGCCCATCTGATAATGGAGAACTTCGCGACGACTCTTGTCAATTTCTTTCTTCAGAATATTCTTTTTCGCAGGCGTAACGCGATAGGGGGGAACGGATATTAGGGGGTGATCACCTGTGTCTATGCGATGAACCGCAAAAGAAGTAGCGGCTCCCCCTGTCTCGAAAATGTCCCTATTGATGTCTAGGACATTCGAAAGTCGGACGCGTTCTCCAACAGTTAAGCGCGTCGCTTCGTCCTCGCGCAATAGGTCTATCGTAGAAGAGACAATGCGCGTCCCTACGTCTTCGTATTCCAATGGAAATGACCCCGGTTTATTCCGCAATGACCAAATATCCCTACGAAAGTCTAGTACCATACCAGCATCCCCAACGAAATTAATACCTAATAATGATTCCGTCGCGCCTGGGAGTGCCACAAATTGTGTTGGTGCCACCACCCCTTGCACAGTAACGTCAACCAATGCCGTTTCTACAATATCGCTATTGGTGACACCGTTGACGCATTTAAAATCATAATGAACTTTGAGAAACACATGATTATTTTTACATAAAAAAATTCTTAAACTATCTCTCGCGATCAACTGTTTAGCACCGGTATCGTACATTCCGACACGCATTACGGGACGACTTCGCGGTTGACATGTCGCTGACACTGTAGCTACGGCTTGAAAGGGCATAGCGCTCGATGTAGACGATGCTCGACAAGTCGTACACTTCGCACGTTTGACGCCTGACGCGCTACAACCAAAGCACACGAGTGACGAAACCGAAGGCGGCTATGACGTGCCGTCTGTTGCCTTAGTTTGGTTCCGTTCGCGCTACCGGGAGCAGTCGGCCTTTTCGTGGCCGTACCTCTTGCAGTACCCACATAACGACCGGGATTTTGTCTTAACCGTAGAAGTGGATGGACTTGCCGATTTTTGGAAAATGGCTGGGGACAGCCCATCACCAGCATTCGACTTGCGCTGTCTCGTACGACACTCTTCAAACAGATCTTCCAGGCGACAAGCCTGGGATAACTATTATATTATTCCAGGCTATGATTTGAAACCACTTCGGGAAATTTTCTCCCTTATTCTGGTACTCAATAGCCCGTAAACCATATCAAGTTGTACGTCTTCTTTTAAACTACCAGGTGGCAGCTGGGCTATCAGGGCTCTCACCCTGCATATAAACATATCTGTAGTCTTGTCCCCTTGTTCTTTGGAGAAAATCTCTATAAATTCTGTGAGGCGGAAGACGCGGTCCATATGTTTGCTTCAGTAGGTCAATAGCGTTCGACCAACTCTCGATCGAAGCTTTCACACCTTGCCACCAGGTCGCAGCCAACTCGGTGAAAAGCATCGGAAGTCCACGCAGGGCAATGCTGTCTTCAATACTGACGCACTCCTTGTAAACTTGGATAGCGTCAGCCATATTATTATTATTCGATTCCACGCTCGATTCGGTAATGTCCGTATGACTTCGCGTGCGCGGTATCGTTCACCCAATAGTATTATTTGAATACAGTTCAAAAGTTCGTCAGATAATAGCGTAATAAATAGTCTGAGCCACTTTAACACACTTGAACATAGACGAAATGTCTATTTGTATTGTTCAGAAACACAAACACGTTCAATGTACAAAACTGCGTAATACTGTTTAGAAAATGAGTATAATATAGTGTACTTATCGTCCCTTAGGCGACGTAGTAGGTATAACTCGCCGTGAGGAGTCGTGGTTGCGAAGAGGCGCGGCGGCGGCACCATTCATGTCGCGTCTCGCGCGCGATCGCTTTTCAAGTCGCGGTCACGTAGGCCACTTGCAGGCCGTTTATAAGCACAAACACTATCACAGTCATACACAAGAATTTCTTAGCTCACACATTACATTAATAACTGAGTTTTTAAACAACTAATGCTAGTAAGCCGAACGTTGGGCAGCCAAATTATCGCTTGGGTGTATGGTTTGAGTGCCTTGTCGGGGCAGAGAAATAATGCCAAAACACTGAGTTCCAAATATAATTAACTTTTAATACACCGAACATTACAACGTTACTAGCACTAAAAAACAGTATAGGCTCAAGCGTACGAACCACGCCCACGCGGGTTTCCATCCCGGGAGAGAGTTACTCGGGCACTGCGGAAGCGCGGAGCGATGGACGCGGGCGCAAACCGTAGACTTTTGAGCGGGGAGCGAGGGGTGGCCCGTGATGCCGCTGTGAACTATGGCGGCGCGCTACAAATGTAGTAAAACGTTTGTGCACTTTTTCAATTACTTTCTTTGTAAAAAATAATAGCATAATCAATAAACACAAAAAATAACTTACTCTTTCGTAACGAAATTTTTCTGCCACGACTGATGGACTGACGCCATTAATGCCGGTAGAAGTTTTGCCATTTTAATCGAACTTACCATTAGGGAGTATGTTTAACTCTACTCCCTCGCTTTTTGTTTTGTATTTTTAGTCTCATTCCATTCAATAAAGTTATTAATTTGATGCCACTGATCATCAACTCTTGCTATAAGTTCTGCACATTTATTGAACTCAGCCATTGTGTCAATCAGCGGTTCTTTATTGTGATTAAGTGCTTCTGCAATCCTGGGAACCTATTTTTTATATCTTCAATTAGACTGACAATAAATATTATGCACTGATGCTGCATAATACGTCGTCCTCCCTTGATAATCCTTTTTCTCTCATTTCAATTGTTTGTTTTTCAAATTGGAACCCAAGATAACAATTTTGATCCAAGATTATTCAAAATTCATGTGAGCTGATGCACCGGAGTCAATATACCAGCTGTAGTTGTCATTCAACTGCATTGCTGAAAAAGCTGCTATAAAACCATTATTATCTTTATTTTTATTTTCAGACTTGTCCTTTTTAAACCAACAATTATTACTAATGTGCCCGTATTTATTGCACACAAAACATCTTGGGCCTTTTGATTTAGACTGACAGTGGCTTTTATGCGATGGGGATTTTTTATGTGAGTTTGTGTAAAGTGCAAAAGTCTGGCTGTTTTACTTCTTGTAAAATTTTAGTTTTAATTAAATCAGCACTAATTTGTACACCCGAACTCTCTATACCCATTATCATGGGTTAATATACATCAGGTAAACCCGCCAACATTAATGTCCCGAGTCACTCATCATTTACTTGAAATGAAATATTTCTTAGCTTATGAGCTGAAGACATAATTTTATTTACATAGTCTTCAACGCTATTACTCGATTCTAATGTTGTATTAATTAGATCCTTTAATAAACCAACCTTGCGGGGTAGACCGGAGTCTTGGAATGCCTTTGATAAATTATTCCATATCTCTTTTGCAGATTTTGCCTCTTGAATATGAACGAATAACATGGGATCCACTAATAGTAATTACACCTTATCATACGATGATCTGTCTCAAAATTTATATTGTTTATCACTGAGAAATTATGGATCAAAGCTGGTTGATTTGTTAGCATGTAATCAATTTCGTTGAAATGACGCCCATTCGGCGATCTCCAAGTCCACCTCTTTCTATTTTTTCGTTTAAACATACTATTTATGATGGTTAAATTATGTTCTAAAGCAAATTCTGTTAATCTTTGACCATTCTTATTTCGCTTTCCTTCAGAAAATCTGCCAAATATTGTGTCTTCTCCTCTCAACATTTTTCCTACTTGGGCATTAAGGTCTCCCATTACTATCATGTTTTTTGTGTTAATAGAGCTTATCGCATTTTCTACAGCCTCATAAAAGAGTTCAATTTCTTCCATTTTGTAGCTTTCTGTGGGCGCATAAATTTGAACAATGGACCAAGCTGTGTTTTCTGATACTTTTATTTCAATAGCCGCTACTCTATCGGAAAATGACTTTAAATTTATTATATTATTTTTTTGTGTTTTTTTAATTAAAAATCCTACTCCATGTTTTCCATTACTCCCCTTTGTGTGATAAAGAATAAATTCTTCATGCTTTTCTATTTCTTCTGATGATCTTCTGACCTCGCTTAAGCCAATAATATCCCATTTGATGTCTTTTACTGCATGTCTTAATTCTGTTATTCTGCTATCTTGTAACAATGTTCTTACATTCAAACAAGTTATATAGAGGTATTGGGTTTCATTTTTTGTTTTTATATTTTTCCTCCATGTGTTGCGTGTAACCATGGTATTGATTGGGGGGCTGTGGTCGGGCTCCCCCACGGTGACCAGCCGGCTTGGGGGAGGTGGAGAGACACTACTTAGACGTTTTTTTGTTCTTCGTTTGTTTTGGAAAATAAAACTTACGTTTCCATATTTGCGATCTCGAATTTCACAACACAAAACGAAAAATAACTAACTTCAAATCAATTATAATAGCCGATGACATTTGTAGAAAGAAAGAGTCGCTATCTACCAATTTTTTTTCACATTAATAACGACACGTTCAGTTCTACGCATTTATTTCATAAATGACACCAAATTATATATTTTTTATTAGAAAAAGTATTTTATCAGAAAAAGTATTTATAAAATACTAAGATACTAAACAAAAGTATTTAAATATAAGATACAAAATCCTTTATAAAAAAGTATTTTAGATACAAGATGAAAATACGTATTTTGTATCTTGTATCTGTATTTCAAATACTTGTATCTTAGATAAGTCAAATCACTGTGTATGCGATGACGGCTGCTTGCGGGGGGACGTCGGTTACGCGTGGTGTAACCGACTCGAATCGGGGTGGACTCGTTACGCGCGGTGATTACGCTCGGGCCTCAGCCACGTGTTCAGATGCAGCTACCGGATTTGTATTCAATCACTCTTCTGCCTTCGAAGACCCACACATACTTTTGAATTTACGCTCTTCATATTCTACGCTTTAATCTCTTGGAGAATAGGAGTGAGCGGAACTGAGTCTATGACAGAATGAGATAAGTTACGGATAGAAATTTCAGCGTCATCAAAATCTGACTTAACATTAAGCCTTTCAAGTGAAGAATCAATTGATGCTGCAGGACAAGAGAAATCTTGAGAAAATAAATCATCATGCATTTCACATTCTGAATCTGATCTGTCAGTTGCATTTGACAAAGCATGCTCTTTTTGAATCAAAGATATTTTTTTGCCATCGTGAAGGTTGTAGACAAGAATAAACAAAACATAATGAGCAATAACCCAAAACCAAATGTCAGTGCTTATGACAATAAGTGATTGCATCAGTATTGAATTAAAAACAATAAAAAATATTAATACATATGTGGGATATAATGCCGAGACAAAAATATCGTCTTCAAATAAATCACAGTCTTTAAACTAAAAACTTAAACTACGTCTTATAAAAAATCACGTCTTACTCCCCTGACTACGCACACGCCCTCTTAATTTCCTATCCCTTTTCTCCCTCTTTCCCATACATCTCTCTCACTCCCACAAATCACGTTCCGTTTCCCACATTTCGGCCGTCCTGCTCCTATGTCTGTCCCCAGACATTCCCCACATCATACATACTCTCTTCCCCAACATTACAGATCTAAGTACAAATTATTCTTCTTACAAAAATGTATTATTATTTTTTTTTAATGAAGTTTTACAAAGTTTACATTCAATATATATTTCTTATTAAGTTTTTACCATGTTTACATTTAATGTTTTTTTTTATCTTATTGTTATATGTTATGTTGTTTACACATTTTTTTTAATATATACTAATAGTTACAACAAATTAACACTAAATCTAGACACATAAGTCATTTTAACACTACAGTTAATAAAACAAATGAAATCCACATACACCTAACATTGTTACACATATTTATGTCTACACGGTAAATTAAGAAACAACCTCGATACATCTTAAACTTAAAATTAAAATAAACCTTCATACCTTTCATCACATTCATCATCTTACATAAATTTACAACATTTTTTTCTTCCTCTTCACCTTATTTCCTCCAGACCACTTCTTCATTTGGTCAGCAGAACTGGATGTATGGATGGGACCTGAGCTTCCATGAACCTGAACTTTTATAGCGACTGGGTCTCTTATGGCATACTTCTAGCTCCTTGTTCTCTTCTTGTTGAAATATTTCCTATTTTCTTCTTGAATTTCCATTATTTGTTCTTTGCCTTTTTGGCGTAACTCCTCTCTACAACTATCATATTGTGCAGCAGTTTCTTCTGGAAGTAATTCTATAACTTGCATATCTTCTTTACATATCATTTCTGAATTGAGATGCCGATAGTCTACACACACCCGAGTTGTACCATCTTTCTTTTTTACTAAAGTAATTGGGCTTGAGTATTCGGAAAAACTTTCTCTAATAATACCTTCTTTCAACCACTCGTCTACTTGCTTTTCTACAAGACCCCGCTCCATATGTGACAATCGTCAAGGTCGTTGGGTTATCGGCACGTCGTCCTTTAATACTATCTTAAGTTCCAGAGGGACTTCCTTAGATTGTACTGGATGATAAGTATCCACACATCGGTAAGCCTCCTGCTTTACTGATGGATTAATCACATGTTCTAACAAAGATTCTACTTCACCTATAATGCAATTAATTTTATTTAACCATTCACTCTCATCTCGATAAATAGACACACTTCCTTCGCTCATTAACAACGTTACACTTTCAAAAACTCATGACCAATTATAATATCGTAAGGCATACAGTCTCTAGGTATGATATGAAACATAATGTCGTTGTAGTACTTTCCGTCGATAATAATAGCCGTCGTAATCTTGCCTAAAGTAGGGATGTGACATTGTTTATAAAAAATAGATTTTTAATTAATCGTTGTTTTTAAGTAAGAAAAATCGATTAATAAATAATCGACTTTTCTTAAGAAAATAATCGATTTTACTATATAAATAGATTTTTTCCTAATTTTTCAATTAATTTCAAAATAAACGCCATATACATTATATCAATAGATTTATTCATTAAAAATAAACAACACAAACAGTAAGTTCTTATATAATCAACACAAATTAAAGTTTTAAAGAAATTCGCAAGTGCGTTCTTTAGGCCCTAAAGAACGCACTTGCGAACGTCCAAGTCCAATTAATGTCAGACCGCCGACATTAAACTCCACATTAAATAATTTTGCACATAGTTCCGCCGAGATTAAGTTCACATCACTGCCGGAGTCAATTAATGCACTAGACCAGCTATACTCTAAGTGTGTTCCGCGGAACCCTAGGGTTCCGTGATACCTCTGTCGGGGTTCCGCAAGAATTTAGAAAAAAAAATCAAAACACCTCTCTCTGGTCGCTCCGCGGCCGCGCGGAGACAAAACGCTATGAACGTTATTTATTTATTTATTGGTATTTGTAGAAACATGTGTTACAATAGCTGGTACAATATCTCATAAGTTTGGTATCAACAATTTTATACTTGTACAACCCGTTCGCTCTAAGTTTGCCGGTCTGTGGAATGCGCGTACCCTCCCCCACGTGACAACAAAACTTATAATGTGTCATAATTTTACCCAAATATGTATGTACACAATTTTTATTGTTACAATTAAATAAAAAATATTTTTTTATTATGTTGACGCCGAAGCTGATATGAGACTCCAACTTTTTTCCATCAAACCTGATATCAACCAATGAATGAAAAATAAAAAACACCTCCCACTAGTTAGATTTTTTCTTTTGTAATGTTTTCTATTATTGTCCTTGCCAAGTGGTGAAGTAAATAATAATTAGTAACTGTTACATTGTACTTTTATTATGCTGATTAATAAAGAATACACTTATAAAAACAATTGTTTTATTGTAGGGTTCCATCAAGTATTTTGCTTCCCAAAAGGGTTCCGTCATTTAAAAAGTTTGAGAACCACTGCACTAGACTTATGATTTATCGACACTATCACTTCTTTAACTGGTTTGCCTATGACTTTGTTTTTGTTTACTACTTGCATGACTTCCGAAAAGCGCGTTTCGTCTGAAGTTGACGTCTCGATGACATTTTGACAGCTATGGCCGCCCGAAAACTCGCTCCCATTGGTCGCTGCTGTCTTCGTCCCGAACATCGCCGAACGCTGTTTTATTGACGTTGCCGCGCCACGGCTGCCAATCACACGAACCTGCGACGAACCCGCCGCGGGTGACTGTTTTGTCGACGCACGTTCAAATTTCGCGCCACTAACCCCGTTGCCAACCGCTGAGCATCGAGTTCCGATATGGCCATACTCGTTACAACGGAAACACTTTAAGCCATTGGGACAATTTCCGGAAACGTGGTTCTTATCACCATAATTGTAACAACGCCGGATAATTGATGCTTCACTTCTTTTATTTGTAGCCAACTCGATTTTCACCTCTTTTTTTCTTTTCCGCCTCTGCCTTCATTTTTTCGTAAATTAACAACTTTTCTTTAAGCGCGGTGTATGTTGTTGCACCGTATAAAATAGATTTATTTACTTGCAAGTCTTCGATGCCGTCGATTATGTACTGAATTGCAACATAATCGGGAAATTTCGCCCTTTTTCTAAGCTCTTTCATAGTGAGCATATACTGATAAAAACTCTCATTTCTTCGTTTTTTTCTCGCGGCCATAAGCTCATGCATTTCCTTCGTGTTGAGTAACTCCGGGAATTCTTTTTGCACGGCCACTTTTAATTACTCAAAAGTCTTAAATGCCTTTTCGGACTTCAGCCATAGGCCCGCAGTACCACGTAGCGACCTCCGTGTTAGAATAAGTTTTTGTTGGGGAGTCCAACTGAATATATCCGCGTTCTCCTCCACGTCTTGGGCCCATTTTTTTGACAAATATGTCTTGTCTTCGCCATCAAACGGAGCGATACACCACTCGAAATTATACATCCACGAGGCCGGTGGTTGGCTGACGCCGCCCTCGCCGCCGATTCTTCTGCCACTCACTTCTGCCATTCTTGAATGATATCGTCGTATATGTGCTCGTCAGGTATGTCTTCAAAATTTTCGATGAGCACGCGCACGCCACGCCGCCACGCCGCCACGCCGCCATCACCGCGCCGGTCTCGTCGTAATCCTGGACGATGCCTCCAAGTATATGTGGGATATAATGCCGAGACAAAAACACCGTCTTTAAATAAATCACAGTCTTTAATTTAATAAAAATAATCTTAAACTACGTCTTATAAAAAATCACGTCTTACTCCCCTGACTACGCACACGCCCTCTTAATTTCCTATCCCCCTTTTCCCTCTTTCCCATACATCTCTCACTCCCACAAATCACGTTCCGTTTCCCACACATATTATAATAAATTTAGTCATTTGACAATGTTTGTTTTGCCGATCACATAATTTTAGTACTAGGTACATATCTATATGCAGGGTCATTGTGACATACATACATACATAACATCACGCATTTTATCCCCGAAAGGGTATGCAGAGGCGCAACTAGGGCACCCACTTTTCGCCAAGTATGTTCCGTCCCATGATGTGATAGGGGGCGAGCCTATCGCCATATCGGGCACAAATTCCAGACTCCGGGCTGATACTGAGCAGAAAAACCCGAATATCACTTTGCCCGACCCGGGACTCGAACCCAGGACCTCAGAGCGCTATTGTACCAGACATGCAATATAACTACGCCACCGAGGCAGGCATTTTGACATTGCGTTATTAAATGAAACATTCTATCTGTCTCGCGAATTGTGGGCCTCCCATCACAGCCACCCGGGCGCTGGCGAAATTTTCGACTGGCCCACTGCCTGTATGACTCAGTTTATGTTTTCTAAACACATATCTATCTAAAGGCACTTTTATTTTCAGTCCCGTACTGAAAAATATACCAGTGAACTACTTATGTAATTCAACTACAATATTAACTGTAAATTATATTAAATCATTACCCAAGCACTTTACTTACCTTTTGCCCAGCCTTTTCCATGTTTCTGTGAAACGCCACATGTGTCATGCATATCTCGATATATTGATACCTTCTTTTTTGGTTGTGCTTTCCATTTAGACCATACCGGCAATACAAAAAGTTGTACGTATACATGTAATTGTATTAGAAAAACACATCTTAAGTTGTATGGAAAAGACCACTCTTAGTGATAAGACCTTTTATTTTTATTCTAGCTAAACAAGGTTTGTGCCCGATATGGCGATAGGCTCGCCCCCTATCACATCATGGACAGAACGCTCTTGGTGCCTTATTTGCGCCTCTACATATCAACGTTTACAGATTTTAAATTACATAAGCGCAGTAAAAATATAATTATAATTTTTACTGTATTTATAGCAACAGTCATAAACTAACATCTATATCAAAATATTAAAACTAAACATTTAGTAACGGTTTTACTTAATTATATTAATATTTTTATATCTAGTGAGAATAAATTAATAGTCAATGAGATACTCATCACTTGCCTAGCTAGTATGTAAGTATAATATGTTATTTCAATATTTTGTATTTGTATTCTTTTGAAATAAAAGTAATACGTTGTTGCTCTGAAAGAGATATTTTTATTATAATAATTTTCATACTTTACATGTATACATCTTACTACCATACTAATAAATAAAACTTATCTGACCTGAAAGAGAAACAACACTTAAAACTATTACTTCACATTCATAAATATCTTAAATCTTTATTTATACGACTTTCATTGAAATGTCATTTGTCAATATTGTCTATTAAAAAAACCATAGATATAATTAAGAATAATAAAATTAAATGAAGTGTTAAGAACTTCATTTACATCTCCCCCTCCCCCTTTATTTTTTCCAAATATACATTACTTTTTATATTATTACCGGTACAAGTTTAGTGATGTGAAACAGATTTGATTCGTCCTTCTTATGACCTGTATTTATTCTGTAAACAGTCTTTGATAATGTTTCTAAAATTTCGTATGGACCAATTTTTAACTCATCTAATTTTTTCCTGTTTAATCGATTTCCATTTTCAACATACACAAAGTCTCCTACCTTTAATTCTAACTGTTTTCTGTTTTTATCAAATATTTTCTTATTGTAGTTATGGGATTTTATAGTGTTTTCTAATGCATTTTTTCTATTTTCCATTAGATTACTTAATGTTTTTTCTTGCTTCAGTTCGTCTGGTATAACGTCAATATTTTTTCCATCTAATAAATATTTTGGGGAATACCCTGTCACAGTATGTTCAGTTTCATTATATCTTTGGATGCATTCGTGAGCAGTGCTTGTCCAGGTTTGTTTACCTTTACTTTCATTTATTTTACATCGAATTTTATTAACAAGGGTTTGATTCAGTCTCTCATTCAATCCGTTTGAAAATGGCGCGTTTACTGCAGTAAAAATAATGGCTATGTTTTCTTTATCTAGAAAGTTTTTGTTTGAAATCTTTGGAGTTGATACCTGGATATTGATCAGACAGAATCATCCTAATTTTATTCCTCGGTGTCACTTTTTTAACTAGATTTATAAAATCTTTAGAATTCTGTGTTTTTGAGGTTAAAATATAGGCATATCTAGTAAAGTGATCAACTAATAAATGCAAGTAGGTTTTCGTAGAGCGCGAGCCCCCAAATCCACCAATGGTGTCTATGGATACTATTTCAAAAAGACAAGTAGAATGACCCAATTGAGACATTAGCCCAAACTTACATTTATTTCTAGATTTGTTTTTTATACAGATCTCACAGTTATCACACAATTTTTGTATATTATATATAACACTTAAAACTATTACTTCACATACATAAATATCTTAAATCTTTATTTATACGACTTTAATTGAAATGTCATTTGTCAATATTGTCTATTAAAAAAACCATAGATATAATTAAGAATAATAAACTTAAATTAAGTGTTAAGAACTTCATTTACATAAGTAAAAAAAAAATTGAGATTTCTGTAGAAATTTTCATAGTATCTTAGCACAATATTTGTCTCGACTAGTTGCAAAAGATATTGCGATTTGAAATTGGGGTCTTCGAACAGTGATCTCAGAAACTATCTACAGTGCCTTGCCAAATTGTTAGACACATGGAAGAAAGACGCGAGTTTTGCATCTAGATAGCAGATATCAGTAAATTATAGAATGCTTTATACAGATTTATATTTTTAATCAATAATGATATATAATATTAATAAAATAAAACAATTTTTAATGAAATATTTTATATTCTGTGATAATTACTACAGTTTTATTATAATACTCGTATTTAGTCAATATTTCATAGTGCGTCCTACGGCAATAAGTGCCTTTATTCGTCGTGGCATTCTTTTAATAGATGACTGAAATGAGTTGTTATTGTTGATTTTGCGTTTTCCCTTTTAAGGAACTCCAATGCGTTCTCGTTTGGGTTCATATCTGGAGAATTTCCTGGCTTTTATATTTTTTTGTTGTAGAAAGCATGTCTCTTTGCGTTATGGCAGGCACCATCATGCATAAAAATTGGTTCTTCATCAGTGAACCAGTCTTTGAGCTGTGGTATCAATTTAGTCTCTAGGCCTTGTTTATACTGATCTTGGCGCATGGTTTTTTGTACAATGTAGAGGTGCCCTGTCCCGTTTTCTGATATGACAGACCATACCATAACAGAAAGTGGATGTTTCACAGTAGGGACAATGCAGTCGGACTTGCATTTCTCGTCTGGTTTTCGCCGTACAAAAATCGTCTTTTCCATCATAACGGAAAGACTGATTCGTCGGAGAAACAAACCTGTGGTACAAAACATTTTTTAAATTTTGGATGTGATATATTTATATTGTTGATTTGTAACAGTGTTAACACATTTTTTTATCTTTTCTCAATCTTCTGTAGTGAAGTCTATATTTACGAGCCTAATCAAGTCGCTTCTTAATCATAGTCGGAGTCTACTTCGGCTTTTATGCATGTTTTCGTGCGACCAAGCCATTTTGAGCGAGACGCCGCTGCACAGTTCGTTGGGAAACAAGTAGTCCTTCATCTTTTATGGTTTCGGTAAGCAAACGAACAGGTAATTTCCTATTTTTGGCACAGATATCACGAATTTTCTTATCCGTTCTGAGGGTTGTAATACGTCGGCGTCCGCACGCACCCTTTCTCTTTGGGGATAAAGTTATCCCGGAGTTTTTTTTTGCTACAACATAATCCTTATAATAAACTTTTATAACAATACTAGCTGACCCGGCGAACTTCGTACCGCCTAACAGTCAGAAATATGAAAACATAAAGCAGGGAACACAATGGCTCTGGTGGCGGGACCAATAATGGCAATTTCACTTTACCACCAAGGCAGCACAAACCAGGCGTTTCACCAGCAAACTTCAATGCGCCACAATGCTGGCAAACAACGTCCATTGGACCAATGCAAACTAAACCATGCAAGCTGTAGTCGATGGTGCAATCATATAGAAACGCTGCTCGATTCAAATCAATACTTGAACCTTTTCTTCTTGCACTTCGAAGATTATTCCTCTGTTCATCTGAACGATAAGCTCGACGATTTCTCGTTTCTAACCTAGCCGTTTCACGGGCTGCCTCTCTTTGCTCTTGTGTTTGAGAAGCACAAATTAAGGCCATTCTTTGCTCCATACTAACGCGGCGCTCTTCTCGTGCAATTTCTCGTTCTTCATCAGATAATTGACTCGCGATATTCCGTTGCCTAATTGCATTACGGCTCCGCTGGGAAAGATTAGATCTTCTAGGACGCGGCATTGTTATTAATAGTAATACTGAATATGCACTAGCACAAAACCACATAAAATCACCAAATATAATAACACTGACAGACAATAGCTTATCAAGAAAAATCATAGACAACCTATAAAAAGACATTTACACTTTTGTTAACCTGTAGAATAAATCTTAGGTATTATTCCGAGCTATTTTAGATTTTTCTCGATTTGTCTATACACTTCTATTCGAGATGGTCCCTCTCTCCTCCACCCTATTCCTTTCCCTCTCTTACCATTTACAGCTAATATGCGTATGGTGTACTACCGTATGATGGACGGTGAGGCTCGATAATAGATATAGACAAAACGAATGTGAATCTAAAGTAACTCGGATAGCTCAGAAGGAAGAGCAGTTGACTTGTAATCAAAAGGTCCCGGGTTCGAGTCCCGGTCCGAGCTATTTTGGATTTTTCTCGATTTGTCTATACACTTCTATTCGAGATGGTCCCTCTCTCCTCTACCCTATTCCTTTCCCTCTCTTACCATTTACAGCTAATATGCGTATGTTTTTTTTTTTCTAAAAAAATAAATAATTTATAAATAATTTACACAAATTAATGTCTAAAACAAACAAATATAACAGTACCTAAACTTTTTACACAAAATAAATTTCTGAACGCACACATGAATAGTTGTTTACAATATTTGACAGGATTGGACAACAAATGTTTGACATGTAATAAACAAAAATGAGCATTTATTGAAATGATTAAGTATTATTACACATATCGAGTTTTCATTGTTTTTAAGATGTATTCTGTTATTCGGGGCGGAGACAAATCCAACGAATCAATAACCATGAAAATTGGTTCAGCAGATCTCGAGTTATAAGTGTTGTAACAAACCCGTCTTTGTTTTATATATATAGATTAAAGATGCAACGAAAACTCACCGTAATAAGTAAAAATAATCAGTTGAAATTCTCAACTTTTTAAGTTATGTTAACGTATCTTCTGCGCTACGGACCAGTATTGCTAACTGCTAGCTTTAGCCAGTAGCTAGACATTTCAAAATGTTGCTAAATTTCCAGTATTTTTTACCCTAAATAGTTGCTAGAAGTTGCTTAACGTTCCTACTTATCTACTGACAGTATATAAGTAGGTTACAATAAAATGATAATTTCTGATAATTATTTTTATTTTAATTAATTCCAACAAGAAGTTAAATTAAGTCTTGTGTACGCAATTGAATAAAAAAAAATATCTCTATTAAAAAAGAAGATATCGATGGCTGGCGTTCCGTATCTTTCATTGATTTCGAATATTTTTCAACAGTCCCCTTTTATGCAGTACGTCTTTAGGCAAATCACAGTTATAGCAGCATTTACCACTTTTCCTGAGGGAGTCTCTAATGCAGAGGATTGAGTTCAGAGTTATTAAACTCATTCTGTTTCTTTGCTTATTTTTAACTAAATTCATTTGAGAGAATAACCTTTCTACCTCTGCATTAGAATGTGGCAGTGAAAGGCAAGTTAAAGCAAGAGTAAAATTATATCTTGATATATGTTGTCACCGGAAGAATTTCTTAATTTTTTTACTTTGACCCAAAGCTTAACTATTTCTTTAGAATGCCACTTATTTATATGTAAAATGTTTCACTGTTGCATTATCTTGTCTACTATTTCTGGTGTAAATCCGAAAATGTCAGCAATGTCGATGATAGTGTTTGACTTGATTTTTCAGTTCCATATTTTTGTCTGCTTCAGTTTTTCATCTATATTTTTTCACTGGAAACTTATAAGCTGTTCAACGTCCCCAAAATATCCAGCAATGTATTAAAATAAAACTTACATATCGGTGAGAAAGACATTTATTTCCTTGAATTTAAAAACTTAAGTACCAATGTAAGCGAATCTTGACATCGCCATTCAATTATTTATAGTTTTTATACAACACCATCTATTGGCATATCTATGACAATATTTATTTATAATTTCAATTAATACATCATTGAACATAAGCCAAGTGGAGAATACTTTCAAAAAGTCTTATTCTAGCGTGTAAAATATAAAGTCCAAATTATATAGCCTCTGGATTTACGTTTGCCTTTTTTGTGACCGCTGCATTTGCAATAAATACAGAAAAACCGTTTTGACGACGGCTTTTCTTTCGACGACATCTCACTGGAACTCGTTACGGTAGCAGCGGGGAGCACTATCATGGCGCCTGTACTTTTTATGTGCACGCGTAAAGCTACAACTGGCCAGCGCCCATCAGGAAATAGAAGATCTTAATAGCGAGAACTTTCGATTGAAATCCGATCTACAAAAATCTTTAAAAGGTATTGAAACTTATAAAAAAATCTGCTTAACACCAAATAGAACTAACCATGCATCGGGATCTGCAAGCAAAAAGAAAACTAAGCAGGATATTAAAAATATTATGTCACCTATTATAATTCCTAGTAAGAATAATAGTCTTAATAATATATCCCTTGAAAGACCAAAATATGATACGGTTACCAAAAAGAAACATAGTTCTAATTGTACTGCTGAAAATCAGGTACAACAGCAGACTCCGGTACCAAATTCAAAACCGAGTAAATCGAACATAATTTCATCAGGCATAAGGATACCAACACATAAAAATAAGCTGTGTATTGTAAGCAGCTTTTGTACAAAAGGAACCCTGCCTCTAATTGAAGAAGTATTCTCAAATGTTTTTCATGTTTGTCATTATCTGCTTCCAAATAGTACTACCAAAGATTTCTGCAATATTAAACACAAATTACAAGATTTCACATTGAATGATTATTGCTTAATTTTTATTGGAGAAAATGATCTAAAGAATGGTGATTACATTGACATTATTGATGACTTGAAAAATTCTCTGACAAAGGCTAGTCATACAAATATAATTATCGGGGCTCCAACATACATAAAAGGCGCGCTAATATACAACTACAAAGTTGAGCTACTCAACAATCTGCTCTATTTGGGTCTGAAAAACCATAAACATATATACTTTTTTGATAGTAACAATGCCCTGAAACATGAGATGTTTTCATATAGCACAGGAAAAATAAACAAATATGGATGGAGAAACATTTACGAGCAAATCATGTACAACATAATGGTAGATTATGCAATATACGGTTTTAGTAACGACTTAACAAATAATAAAATGGACCGATTCCTCTTCACCTCAGACGAAAAATATGTCTTGGAAAACGTCCCTGAACAACAGCAAGCACCTGTTTTGAACGAAAGGCGCCAATCTATTGTAGAATCTGAGGAACCTATGTCCCACAACGTTTACGACAATGTGAAAAATAGTAGTGACATAATTCATAATAATTTATTTCGTATATAACTATATTAATGTACTACACCAAAATATAGCAGGGTTGATAACTAAGTCTGATATGTTAACAGTATTATTGAACGATTTTCCACTGAAAACTATAGATGTATTATGTATCACAGAGCACAATATGATTGCAGATGATATACCACGACTAATCATACCGTCCTATAAATTGGTGTCGGCTTTCTGTAGAAATAACAGAAGTGGTGGCTCCTGTATTCTAGTCAAAAACATTCATTCATGTAAAACACTTAATGAAGTGACCTCACTTTCTGTTCATAATGTTATCGAATGCTCAGGAATTGAGTTATTAGAACATAAAATAGTTGTCATTTGCCTTTATAGGGTTCCAAAAAATACCTCTAAAGAGTTTGATATTTTCTTTTCAATTTTACACAAAATTCTCAATAAGTACAGGTCAAAAGATAAAAAAGTTATAATTGCAGGAGACTTGAATATAAATATCCTCAGTAAAAGTAAAATGACAGCTGAACTTATTAATTCACTTGCTTTCCATAATTTACGTCTTCAATTTACTACCCCAACACGCTTAACCAGTGGTACATGCATAGATAACATAGCTCATAATATTAAAGGCTGTAAAGGAGAACTGGTGGAATTGGCTCTTTCTGATCATACTGCTCAAATACTTAAATGTCCTGTAAAAGAACATGTTCCATAAAATATTGGTATGTACAACAGCGACAATACTCATATGAAAACCGAGCAAAATTTGTAGAATGTCTTAGCAATGTAAGTTTTAGGGAGGTGTATGAAACAATTAATCCTAATGACGCTTTCTCTCGTTTTCATGATATGTTTATGATGTTTTATGATTTATGCTTTCCTCGTCTAAAAGTTAAAATAATGCTTAATAAACGACCTCGGTGGGTTTCACGAGGCATTAGGTTATGTAGTAAACGTAGAAGAAAAACTTTTTATGGAATTATAGAAAAACCCCAACAAACAAAAATAAAAATCTGTTCAAATCTTATGCAAAGAGATATAAAACCGTATTAAATCTCACACAAAAGTCACAAAATAGTCATTACATACAAAAATCTGTTAATAAGTGTAAAGCCACCTGGCAAATTATAAATAGAAATAAAAATGCTAAAAATAAAGAAAATATTAACCGTATAATAAGAAATGGTCACACAGTATCAGATCCTAATGACATTGCCCAATCGTTCAATGATTTTTTTATTAACACAGCAAAGTGCAACAACAGTGAAAATACAACAACACCCTTAATGAAAAAAAGTCAATCAAATTCTATTTTTGTTAGACCAGTGGGAGCAAGTGACATTTTTAAAGTAATTCATTCTCTGAAAAATGTTACAAGTACTGGCTACGACGAGGTGGCTGTTAAGGTCATAAAAGATGTATCATATATACTCTCTCCAATTTTAAGCTACACCATTAATTTAAGTATGGAATATGGCATCTTTCCAGATAAACTGAAACTCACTTTAATAAAACCGATGTTTAAGAAGGGTGATAGTGAAGATGTTAACTGTTACAGACCCATAGCTTTAATTCCTATCTTCTCAAAAATCTACGAAAAAATTATATATTCTTCTTTATACTCATTTCTCGAAAAGAATAATCTCTTTGCGCCCGAACAATATGGATATCGTAAAACAAAATCAATTAATGCAGCGGTATATAATTTTATTAAAACTGTTATAACTAGTATGGATAATCGCAGATCTGCAGTAGCCATATATTTAGATATGACAAAAGCTTTCGATCACGTTCACCATGATATTTTACTTAAAAATTGTACAAATATGGCATTCGAGGTAACATGTATAACCTAATAAAATCCTATTTGACTGGCAGACAACAAGCTACACAAATTAATAGAATATGCCCAATATTAAAAAACAAGATAACTTATCAATCTCGATATAATATCACTCATTTTGGGGTACCACAGGGTAGCGTCTTAGGTCCACTGCTCTTCCTTGTATACATTAATGATTTACCTCATGTAACTAATCACCAAATGACTCTTTTCGCCGATGATAGCACGGCTTTGTTTACTGGTAATTATACTAATTCTGAACTTAATTCCGAAATTAATACTTTTTTAACTAACATAACAGACTGGCTTTCTTGTAATAACTTAAAATTAAATTTAGCAAAAACAAAAATAATGAATTTTAGACAAAGACATCAAACAAATACAAATTTAAAAATTACTTTTCAGGATGTTGCAATTGAAGAAATAGAACACATAAAGTTTTTAGGATTATATATTGATAGAAAATTAAATTGGAAGAATCATGTAGATAATGTCTGTAAACGTTTAAATCAACAGTCATATGCTCTTTATAAATTAAGTAAAATATCAGATAGATCTGCCGTTGTTACTGCATATCATGGCAACGTATCTTCTATATTGAGATATGGTTTGATATTTTGGGGAAATTCGGTAAACAAAAATCTGGCCTTTAGAGCTCAGAAGCGCTGTATTCGATCTATGGTAAACATAGATTCAACTATTTCATGCATACCATATTTTAAGGAGCTAAAAATACTACCACTTCCTTGTATGTATATTTATGAGTGTGCCATTTATGCTAAAATTAATACACACCTTTTTAATTTTAGCAATTGTGTCAGACGTAATAACAAAATGATATCTACACCGCATAAAACTGCATTATTCCATAAAAGTGTATTTAACTTAATTCCTGACATATATAACAAATTGCCAAAACCAATAAGAGATTTGAAAGACATTAGTGACTATAAAACTAAATTATTTAAATTTTTGCATGACAAATGTTATTACTGTTTAAACGATTATCTTGATGATGTTAATGTATAGAATGTATTCTGTCTTCTCTAGAATGTTAAATTGTTGTATGCTATTATAGCGGGTCATAGCTGTACTGTAATATAAATGTATAACACCTTAATCCTACCTGTGTACCACAATAAATATAATAAATAAATAAATAAATAAATAAATAAATACTTAACGACACTCGTGATGACTTGGACTGCGGTGGCGACATATTTACTTCTTTTAGCGAATCTTCGATGTTGCGACATTTAAGGAGCAATTGATTGAAAGTTGTAAAGCTTTCTCGCTTTAGTCGTTTCTCAGACGGCGATCCAACAGTTCATAAGTCATGTCTAATTCGAGTTTCTCACTCAGGTCGCCACATAGTAACTTGGCTAGCAGAGGTCTTACGCGTGCGATGTATAAGGTCTGTAGTTTCGTTGCCTTGTACTAACGAGAACAACTCTTTGTAAACTCTGTTTGAATAGCGTCGTTCGCATATCGCACTTCTTAAATGTGTAAGCGCGTGGGTCCATCTGTCTGTAGTGTCTTTAACGCCTTGACACCATACTCTCGTCGATTTTATTAACATCGACAGTCTACGGAGTGCGTTTTCTCTGAGATATGAAGGCACGATTGTTTGTCTCTACTGTCTATATAAAACTCTCGACCGACTTTTCCGGAAGACCTTTCTACCGCGACTTTCATTGTGCGAAGTTACCATTGACGGCGGAGATTCTGGCGGAATATTTTTTCATCATGGCATTAAGTATTAATACAAATGAAGCAATTTACTTCTGGAGATCGAGTATTGATAATGTTCCCTCATCAATCGCGAATTTTAGGCCTCCCATTACAGCTACCAGACGCTGGTCGATAGGGGTCGAAGATGGCAAAATTTCGACTGACCCATCGGCTGTATGACTCAGAGATTATGTTTTCTGAGCACATATCTTTTTAAAGGCACTTTTATTTTCAGCCCAGTACTGAAAAATATACCAGTGAGCTGCTTATGTAATTCAACTACAATATTAACTATAAAAAAAAACATAAAAAACTATAAAAGCGGCGATAGCCTAGTTGGGTGTGGAACGGACTGCCGAGACGAATGTCCGCAGGTTCAAATCCCAAGGGCACACACCTCTGACTTTTCTAAAAAATCATGTGTGTATTCTTTGTGAATTTATCGTTCGCTTTAACGGTGAAGGAAAACATCGTGAGGAAACCTGCACATCTGAGAAGTTCTCTATAGGAATTTCGAAGGTGTGTGAAGTCTACCAATCCGCACTAGGCCAGCGTGGTGGACTAAGGCCTAATCCCTCTCAGTAGTAGAGGAGGCCCGTGCTCAGCAGTGGGCAAGTATATAATACAGGGCTGGTATTATTATTTATTATTATTATTAACTATAAATTAAATTAAATCATTACCCAAGCACTTTACTTACCTCTCGCCCAGCCTTTCCCATCTTTCTGTAAAACGCCACATGTGTCATACATGTCTCGGTATCTATCTCGCCTTCTTTCTTGTCTTTGCTTTCCAATCAGACCATACCGGCAATACAAAAATGTACGTATACAAGTAATTGTTGTTGAAGTTTATGGGAGGTAGCCGAATCAAACAATGTAAACGATTCATAAATCAGCACAATATATTAAAAGTTTTTGGAAATTATAACAAATACATCCGCCATAAACACACTTTTTCCAAGCTTAAAAACTATACCAGAATATGATCTCCTGTCTTCTGAATTACCCCAACCGGCATCAACATAACCATATAAACTAAAGTTGTTAGACTTCTTATAAAGTAAACAATAATTAATTGTACCCTTAAGATACCTTAAAATTCTCTTGCTGTTTCTTACGTTGGAGAATCTTTTTAGTATTTCAGATCGGGTCTAGTCGACACATTTCGACCTCGTAGGGGAAATCTGCAATGTTTTTTTTTTTATATTCTGGATCTACAATCATATTGAATGCTGTGGTGAGACTGTCCGTAATAGGTAGTACTGAGCTCTCGGTAACATATTTAAACCATTTATTCTTATTTTCATCTCCAAGCATCTTTGCTTAAGGTGGTAGCTCAAGGTCCATTTTCATACATTTTGTTTCGGCTTTAATCTGGGTAACTAAACAAGTATTGGCAAGTAAAGAATTTAAATTCACGTCTAGTTAGTGATTAGTTCTCGCAGTTGAAGAAAAATGTAAAAATAATTAATAATCATGGATATTTCGGCCTTTAAAATTTAATATGACGAAATTTTAAAGGCAGAAATATCCATGATTATTAATTATTTTTACATTTTTCTTCAACTGCGAGAACTAATCACTAACTAGACGTGAATTTAAATTCTTTACTTGCCAATACTTGTTTAGTTACCCAGATTAAAGCCGAAACAAAATGTATGAAAATGGACCTTGAGCTACCACCTTAATATAAAAGCTTGAGTTCCGGCAAGTCGCTACGTCTTGCAGCGGTCGCTTGACAGTTTTGTTAGCCTGTTCTTGATATTGTTAAGCTAGTTTCACGCTAAATTATCTCCGTTTAACTGGAGAAACTATTGCCTTTACCTTGTTCAGTAAATTAAATAATACAGTACTTCCTAGCACTTTTTGCACTGCGAGGTGAAGCGTATGCGCGTAACAACCAAAGTGCTTCCATTGCAACATAGTCATAATGGCATTTTTAATGTTGGCACCGTTGTCGGGTACTGTCAGAAGAACACTGTCAGCCACATTCCAATCGTGGACTACACTCTACAACTCTTCCGCCAAATGAATACCAGTGTGACTCTTATCTGACATCTTACATACCAAGAGAACTGTTCGCAGAACGAAGTTTTTGAAGATATAATGTCCCGTAATTGCTAAGTATGAGTCATTATTTCTTGCTGTCCAAATATCAGTTGTTATACAAATTGTTGTTGCCTTAGTATCGTAAAACGGGGTGAAAAGATAGATCTTGGATCTTTACTAATGAATTTCACAATGCTGGACTATTTATGTGCGACTCTATCTCTATCTATCGACGCGATATATTTATCATGTCTTGGTCGAAACTAATGAAATATATTGAATTCTATTGAGTTATTTTGATAATTATTTAAAAACCCACAAATCACACCAGATTTCTAATTACTACCCATTAGGGTATAATAGACACGCCTAAGAGGTGTATAAAATTAATATGTAGGATTGTTCTATTGTGTTTTCTATGAGTTTAATATATTAAGGATTATATTGAATTTGCAGCAGTTGCAATCCGGAGTTGGCAAATAAAAATCTTATATCTGGGTCAGTACAAAAACTATTAAGAGAGTAACCTCCGGAAACCGTTCTTGAAACCATTATCTCCATAAACCTTTCATTTTTAAAAAAGTATCAATTTTTTTCTGTTTTCTTTTGTAGGTATTTCATTTACTGAAGTCTTATTTTCGTCTTGTTTAGCAGTGGGAATTAAATTTGTTGCACTACGTTTCCTTAGATATTCTCCAGAATCTAAGGTGATGCTGTGCTTCGATGCTAAATGTGTTTTAACACCTTTATAAGATCCTTTAGTTACTTTGTGTACATTTGTTGCATATAGAAATTTTGCGCCCTTTCCATAGTTCACTTTGGTGACTCATGCATACCTTTTTTTTTTTTTTTGATTTCGCGGAGAAAGTGCCTTATTACTACCGCCCAGCCTTCGTGGGGGGCGACTGAGCGGTTATGCTGGGGTAACCGTGCCTTACGGCCCGGCGTTGAGCCGCCCGGATTTGATGGTGACCTTCAGGCGACCGCCGGGCCGAGTCCCTAACCCTATATACAACTTAACCTATGCACGGCCTACCAGCTAAAACTCCGCGGTGGCCCTCTTCGGCGCATTAGGGACGGCTGCGGGCTTCCTCTGACGTTGAAGTATCTAGTCTGCGACCGCAGCCGCCCCTGCGCGGTGCCGCCTTACGGCCCGTCTCCTATGGGGGGGGGCTCAGAAGCCCCGCGCACCGAAGGACGCCCTCGGCGTCTACGGCAGCGTGAGGCCAACTACACACTGCCCTCCATCCCGGGGGTCAACCGACAAATGTGCAGAGATGCACAGAAATGCACTAGGGCGGACAGCCCCCTGCTGCCCGCCGACGGACTCATGCATACCTACATATACATACACAACACGTACTAAATTACATTTTGCGGGAACTACAGTTTTAACATTCAAATTGTTAATTTGTAATTAATTGTTTTCATTTGTGCTCTTATTACCACTTTTCTATTCATATAAATTTGTGCACTTATTGCCTTTCTTGACAAGCAAATGACCCTGGCACTCTGAGAGAGTGAGATATGCACATATTCCTGATGAACTAAGAAAAAACTACATAGAAAAGTGAAAAAATTATATTAGTAGGCTACGGTTAATAAAACGCACGGATAGTAGTTTGAACACTGACTGACGTTTATTTAAAACAAAAGGTAAGTAATTACACAGTTACACACAGCTTAAACTAGATGGCGCTACTCGTAGCATTTTTAATATTTAGTTACATTAAAAACAATACTACCACTTAACTAAATAATCTAAAAATATTTATTAAACAAAAACAAAACAATGTTATCAACTTATATTACTTGTGTAATCTTATTCATAAAACCACACCTATCTTATTCATAAAATAATAATGTTTAATTTTAGACAGACTTATAGTCAATAAGTCAGCTGGCATTTCAGAACTCTTTAAATATTTTAATTTAACAAATTTATTACACACTACTTCCCGTATAAAATGAAATTTTATATCAATATGTTTACGACGTCTATGATATACAAAATTTTCAGTAAGTTTTTGAGCACTTTGGCTGTCATTATACATCAGAATAGGCATATTATGTTGTCTGTTAGTTAATTGACATAATAGATTCCTTAAGAAAAATTGCCTTTTTGCTAGCTTCGCATATAGCCATGTATTCGGCCTCGGTTCTTTACAAAGCTACCGTCTGTTGCTTTCTACTTTCATGAGATACTAAACAACCTGAGTATATAAAACAATATCCTGTATAAGATCTTCTATCTAAATTATCAGACGCCCAATCAGCATCAGGCATCAGCGAAACCAATTAAATCTAAATTATTTTTAACATATTTTAAACCAAATGACTTTGTACAACTTAAATATTTCAAAACTCTTTTAGCATGTTTCCAATGTGTTTCTGTGTTACAATTATTAAACTGACTTAAATAAGTAATACAATATGAGATGTCAGATCTAGTCAAAACTGAGAGATTCATTAAGCTCCCTATCAGCTGTTGGTAAGGAAATTTTGAATCTAAATTTTTTCTTTTTTCCAATTTCAAATTAATGTCCATAGGAGTTTCTACATTTTTACAGTTTTCCAGACCAAATTTATGCAATAATTTATCAACAAACCTTTCTTGATCAATAGAAATACAATCTTTTTGTATCTTAATATCCATACCTAGACACTGTCTTAACTGACCTAGATCTTTTAACTTAAATCTTTTGCTTAATTGACTTTTTTAAATATTCTACTTATTTATTACAATTATGTAACGAAGGTATCCGCTTTCGGTTTAAATCTCGAGCTCTGCGCGGACTCGTACGAATAACACACTTCCCTTGGCTCCCGATGACGTGACGCTTACGTGTGAACTCCTTCACAAGGTGGCGGTGGATGATGGTGATGGTGATGGGAACGTGGCGCACGACTAGCCCCGTGTGATGTATACATATTTGTTCGATCCTAAGTAATTGTTTTCTTCCAAGAAATATAGTTTTGATTGCTGTACGTGTTTTCACTTGTTTATAATTATAAAATATGAAGAAATCGTCAACAAACAAAGCTACTAATGTTGTAACATTTTCAGATGATTTTACAAACAAACAATGTTCATACAATGACTTTTTATAGCCCAACTTTTGTAAACAATCATCAACCTGCTTATACCAGGCCCTAGTCAGTCGGCTAAAGCAGTCGCTTTAACTCATATATGGCCCTTTTTTCATTTTAAACTTTCACATATCACATTTAAAATTCTGAGGTAACTGCATATAAACAATTCCGTCTAAGTAGCCATTTAAAAAGGCTGTTATTACATCTAAATGGGATATATTAGGGCCTGATTTAACACTCAAAGCAAATAACAATTTTAAAGTGGAAAATTTAAGCACTGGTGAAAAGGTTTCTTTATGCCTTCACGTTGTGTGAAACCTTTTGCTACCAATCTTGCTCTATATCGCACTGTGTTATCAACATTTAATTTCTTTTTATAGACACACTTGCACTGCACTACCTTAGCATCAATTGGTTTGTTCACTAACTCCCAAGCTTCGTTTTCTTCAAATGATTTTAGCTCTTTCCCCATGGCATTGCACCACTGCTCTCGGCCAGGTCCACTCATAACCTCCTCATATGTGAAATTGTTCTCATCCAAGCTCTTCATCAATTTAAAATTTATTACCATATCCATACCTGTCTGGTTTTCTTCTTTCTCTCTTCTTAATGTCAGCAAACTCTTCAAAGCTTCTAGGCTTTCAGCTTCATCCTTCATCATTTAGTCCTCTTTGCTTTAGGAACATGGACCATTGCACGACCTTCAAATATCCGAACGTGGCTGAGATCTGGTTTCTTATTATTCCATAGCTCATATGTTGTTTTTTGTAGGCCCGAAACTAGCGTTCTATTCCGTAAATAGACAGCAGTGTTGACTGCTTCTGCCCAAAATCTTTTATCAAGATTTGCTTCAAACAAGAGACATCGAGCTCTCTCCACAACTGTTCTATATAGTCGTTCACAAAGACCATTTTGATCTGGCGTGTACGGGTTTGTTGTTTGATGCACTATTCCATTTTTCTTTAAATAGTCATCAAATTCCACAGAGCAAAACTCCCCGCCATTATCTGTCCTTAAAACTTTCAGTTTATTTCCCGTTTGTGTTTCAAAAAGTTCTTTCAACTCCTTGAAATACTTTAAAGCTTGATTTTTGGCCTTGAGGAAGTAGACAAAAGTCATTCTACTGGAGTCGTCAACAAAAAACAATTTTCCATTGGCCCACAATGGTCCGCATGAACGATTTTAAGCACATTTTCACACCTTTTGCCTTTGTGTGAAAAAAGTAATCTTGCCTGCTTACCTTCACAGCATGTGATGCAGTTAGATTTATCAATTTTTGCTTTATCAATGTACGATATTCAATTTTTGCTTTATCAATGTACGATATTCCCTCTACAGCGCCATTCCTCATAGCATTCAGTCACCTCACTGTCTTTATTACTTCTGCACTCTGTTTGGAAATGTCCAGATTTGCCACACTTAAAACACTTAACGTTCCTTCTGGCTACAAACGCCGACGAGGACGGTGTACTATCTTTCTCTTCAGTCTCTTCTCCTCGATAAGCAGCCTGGCCACTAAGTTATCAAATGTCTGCCTGTTTTCTGGTGCAGACTCCCAGGCCGACACAAGATGTTTATACTCGTCCGGTAAACTCATTAACACTTTAGTTATAGCGAACTTATGTGAAACTTCCTCGCCCAACTGTTTTAACTGGTTTTGTATTTCCTGTATCCTTGACAGAAACACAGACATTTCGACTCCTTTTTCGTATTTGTACTGGAAAAATCGCTGTTGGATGATATGGATGCTGGTCTCCGATTTTTGCTCGTATATACTGAGAATCTTTTTCCACATTTCAGACGAGGTTGTACATGTGACAAGGTGTAGCATAACATCTTCCGATATTCTTATCACCAGAAGTGTTTGAGCCTTCGCGTCCATAGACTTCCAAGTATTTCGATCTGTAGCGTCCTCAGGTTTCACAGTCCGTCCCTCCACAATATCCAACCATCCCTGACCCCTCAAAAGTACGATCATTTGAAATTTCCATATGTTCCAGTTTCGGGCTCCTTCCAGTTTCATTACATCATTCGTCATATTTATTGGATTTGCTTCCATCGTGCTGCCGTGCTTCCATCGTGTGTATTACATATGGCGCACTATCAGCATTTTCATATAACTTTCTTCCAATAGAGGTAGGGGTATGTTGGGGATTTAATGTGTCGTTGCTCGGATCTAATTTAGTCTGTGTATCTGTATTAGGATTAATTCGAGCTTCAGGTAACTCAGTTACGTCGGAATTATTGCAATGCCAACCTATGGATTTGTTATCGTTCGAACCATGTGTCCTTCTACGCTTATCACAGATTATGTTCAAACGACTTCGCTTAAGTGGGCATTGAGAAAGCGAACTATCGGTGCCCATTTCCGATTCAGATTAATTAAAAGTGGTATTAATAGTAACATTATAGCCCACCGGGGAGACTGTCCCCCCAGAATCGGGAGCTTCAATTATTATCCGGCAAGTACGATAAAAGAATTTATCAGATGGCCAGAAGTGAGTAAGAAATTAGAAAAAAAAGAATAAATTTCATACTTAAACTTAATACATATCTACGAACAATTTATATACCACTGATCACTATGAAGTTATTAAAACGAAATTTTAAAGTAAGAGCGATAGAGCAATAAAGCGCGCCTTGCAAGTCAAACGTTTCCCGCCCTTTTCTCGGCTCTGATTGGTCGTTTCGTAAATTATAGTTTTCATACATTTTTATTATACTATGGCCAAGGCGTAAAATTTTAAGTTATAGAAACATGTTACAAATCAAATAAAATATAATTAATAGTTCCAAAATTAACTACAAAGTAATATTGTGCGTTATGCACGCAATCAACCCGACTCGACTACCACCGACATATTATTGATTCAAACTTGGTCAAAACCAGCTATAAGATGTCTTTTTTATGAGATTATTTTTTATATGTTAGACCACAAGAAATCGAAATTTTAGAAGTGGGTCTGTGCAAGTTAGCAGCTTCAAATCGGGATACACAATCCTCAGCCACAAATATTTTTAAGTATTTTTGGCGCCAGAACTCAAGGCAAGACTTATTTGTGGCAAACTACCCTGAGCACACACAACAAGCAGCATAGTCATCCTCTATAGTGCAAGAGACTCCATTGTGGGCTTGCCCACATTTAAAGCAACGGGGCTTCCTCTGACATTAGATTCTTGTATAATCGTATCGACAACAGTATAAGTAGGGGTATAACTTTTCCTACTAATCTCAGTTGGTTTTGAGACTTTATGGGAAGTGTTATAATTTTCCCTTAAAGTACCAGAAGGAGCCGGAGACGATTTCGGTACATTATAATCATTGTCATTTGAAAGTGAACACTTGCAGGATTCTCTATTTCCGTCAATAGCCATTTTATTCATGCGTTTTTTTTTTATTTTATGCCCGACAATTTTTTGGAAACTTTTGTGAGGCTGCGTTTCTTTGAAATTCTGTTACTAGTAGAATAATCAGAATGTATACCAGATTCTGATTGCTCCACGGTATCGTATGCAGCAATTTGAGGGAAAGAACGATAGCCGTGATATGGAGGCTCATTCATCTCCTTAAAGTAGAGAGGCTTATAATATAATTATATAAAAAAAAGAAACTTAACTAACTAAGCTTTTAAGCTTGGAAACATTTACTAGATAATTCGATGCCATTCTTGCAAACTATTTTTCCATTAACTAAATAACATCTAGCTATAAATGTAGTCACACCTGTATGTAATGTATCACCCTTTATTGGCTGAGAAAAACAACTATTAGAAATAAAAACTACGGTCGCTGGGCCCATAACCTATAATTACAACACGCCGTTTTGGCGGGGACAAGACTAACTAACTTTATTACATAAAGAATATACCTTTTTGGTTTACTATAAATGGGTTCACTTTAGAAACAATAGATGGCGTTGTTATTTTGGTATAGATCGCACAAATAGATCTCAGCGGAAGGTATCACAACAGAATTTATAAACCTTTGTACACAATAGCGCTGACAGAGAGCTTATTATTCTTCTGAGTTATTAGGAGTTTCTTCTTCAATGAATTTTGTTATTGGTGTGATAGGAGTCTTAGTAATAGTTTCTTCATTTGTTTGGTTTGTGATTTAATTCAATCTGTTGGTTAAATAAATAATCCTTCTTTTGTATCTGATTATAGTTTTTTGAAGATTGTCATTTTTGACAAGTAGGCAATTATTTCTTACCATTAAAATTTTGTTTTCTCGTAGTAATTTTCTACCGAATTTACGATGTTTTATATCTACACGGTTTGCTGTTTCAGGTAAAACTTATTTTTTTTTACCTCGCTTAGCTTCTCTCCCTTGCTTTCTTTTTTTCTTCATTCATATCGACTATTTTTTTTTGGCTTAGTTCCCTATGTATTCTTCTTTTTCAGTTCTTAGAATTTTGCAGGAATCATCTATTTAAATTTTTCTTTGTATTTTTGACATCTTTCCGCCACAGACAAAGGTATATGTAAAGTTAAAAACAATCATTTATAGGCTCTTATAAACATTAAAAATTAAACGTTAAATAAGCTTAAAAACCCGGCTAACCGAATAATCACGCTCTTAATATTTATCGTGTATTAAATCAACAATACCAATATCAGCATCATGATAGAAGCCCACGAAACGCCCACTGCCCGACGTAAGCCTTTACCAACGTTGTCCGCATTTCAAATTTTATTATTAAGGCACCATCAATATTATAGCGGTAACTAGTCGCAAAGTCCCCGTTTTCATATTCCGCGGTGCGTTGCTTGCACGATGTACCACGTAACGGCAAGTATCTGAAACGCAGTGTATCCAAACCAAGAAGCTTCGTACCAGGCACCTCACTTGACAAATCACCGACCAATCTAGTGCGCATGCGCGCGCACCGCGTAGTCACGTAGACAACGGCGCGCGAATACTTAGGTTAAGTTTTGAGTATAGTGCATTAATGTTTATAGTACAATAAATGCACTTATTTAAGCTGACCCACCCCGACTATATCTTGGCGCCCAACGTGTATTTTAGTATGAAACAAGGAGTTGGAGTCTATTTTAGTGCATGATATATGACTCACTTTGTGGCAATTGTTGCGTGTGATGAAGACTGTGTCTTGGTATTTGTTATTTTACCATTTAACTTCTCTCATTCAGCTCTTCATCTAGTAATCTCTGTTTAACAAGTTATCGCACACCAACCCTCGATGCGTCCTACGCGCCTCCGTAGGGTACCTACTCGGTACACCTAAGCGCGATGTATTCCTGCGGGGCGCAGGGGGTGAAACTCACGCGGCTCACGCCACCGCTGCCCGAATGCGCACTTCCCTCCCGCGCACGTACCGCGACCCCCCCCGGCATGCCCGGCGGGCCGCCAGTCCGAGCTAGGGATGTGACATTATTGATAAAAAAAACGATTTTTAACTAATCGTTTTTTTAAGTATGAAAAATCGATTAATAAATAATCGACTTTTCTTAAGAAAATAATCGATTTTATCATATAAATAGATTTTTTCCTAATTTTTCAATTAATTTCAAAATAAACGCCATATACATTATATCAATAGATTTATTCATTAAAAATAAACAACAGAAACAGTAAGTTCTTATATAATCAACACAAATTAAAGTTTTAAAACAATCAAATTTTTTTTTCACATAAATCAACATAATAAATTATTTAAATAAAAAAAAACTAGAAATCCGTAGGCAACGAGTTCAGAAATAACAGCTTAGGTAAGCGTTTGGATAATATTCGGCTCCTGGTCTTTGTTGATATGGCGCCAGCTTTCGAGAACAATCTCTCTGCTGGAGCCGAAGAAACCGGTACCAATAGGTGCTTACACGCCAAATGTGTGAGTTTGGGATAAGCTCCCTCATAGCTTTTCCAGGATTCTAAAGCGTCTTCTTTTAATCCTATTAGAGGCGCAGCTATGTACAAGCTTAATTCAGATGTCTGAATGTGACTTCGATTGGTTCTCAGAGTCTCCAACAACAACTTGTTGTGGGTTTCCCAAATGTCATCATTATCGACATCATCAGCGGCCGAAGTTATTTACAGTGGGCAATCCTCAGGTTCTCGGTTTTCACACAGTTGCCGCACAGTATAATTTTTATTAAAAGTATACTGTGCGGCAAAGTAGCTATTTTGCCTCGCAGTTAACTGGGGGTGTTTAGCTAAGTACCCCATCCTGCTCCAATTTGGGTACCTCATACTGCTCCTCCCCTGGGGCACAATGGAGCTTTATTGAGAGTTTAATATTTTGTTTATTTGATTATTTATACATTTTAAATTATATGCCAAATGTTAGTTTAATAAGTTACTTAAGTGTTTCAATCACATTTAATTAATAAAAATATTCTGATTATATTTTTATTTTTTATTTCCCCGTCCCCGTTATGTCCCCTCTTCCCCTAATGAGTAGTTGAGTCCTTATTGAAGTAATCAGTCAGCTACAAAGCAAAGCGGAAGTATCTTGTTCATTTAGGGAATTCACCTCCTAGGACCAACTTAAAGATTTTCTTAAAATCAAAATTTGGCGAAAAGAAACATTATTTGGCACTACTCTCCGACCTTCAGGAGTGCAGGAAAAATAGCGCAGACTGTGTGCGCCAGTACGCGCTAAAGGTAAGAGTCATGTCTTTCTAAACTACTAAAAATTTAAGGAATACTTTCAATAAAAATAAATTTGTCGATATTTAAGTTTTATAAATTATACTATATAAATTCATGTATGACGACATCCATTCTGCATAGAATATTATAAAAGTATAAGAAAAATACTGTGAACCATATATTAAATAAATAAAAAAAACATGTAAAAGTAGTAGCACTGTGTACTAAAGCAATTTTGCACACCCATACTTATCGCGGTAGAATGAATTGGAACATTTTTATATTTAAAACCACCCGTATGTAAAGTACCTACATTCTGCAATAAAGGATTTATATTTCTATTTAGGAAATATTCCTCAAAAAGGACCCGTGAACAATTTTTGGCTGTAGCATCCTTAAGAGCAAAGAAATTGACCCACCTAGTCGCAACATCCTGTACTAGGAGAACCTAGCACTCTCCTAAATCTCCTCATGGTCACGGACCAAAAAGATCCACTACAAGAACTTCTGTTCGTTGCTGTAACACTGGAGTCTACAAGAACCCTGGAGGTTTCTAGTTTGTTGCTTTATAACGTTATCGGTTTATATGTACAATTCTTTAAATAATCAGTAACAAACCGGCGCCTACCTGGTAAAAAATATCGTTCACATAAACGGTGAAGGGTCCTTGTAACTCCTTAATTTCCAGTAGTAGAGGAATCATGGAATTCTTCGAGGATTTCTTCTCTATTGGATACTGGCACCACCAGTTGAACATCATCAAAGTAACCATCAGGATCGTAGCGATACAAAATTGCCTGTGACATCATGTCATGTGGATCTTCTAATTGTACAGTCCAAAGATCCGCAGCATGAGGATCAAAGATAAAGCGTGAGGAAAGTCTAATGTAACAAAGCAGACAGTGAAAGAGACATCATCACAAACAGGTCTGCTCAAGGTTCCAGCTAAGACATTAACTTTACCTGCAGCGGATTCAATGCGAATGTCGTAGGACTTAAGTTTGAGTGCCCATCTTATTAGGTAACCACTTGGTATTTTAGGTGCGAGCGCCATCGTACAGGCTGATCGCTTTAACTATGCCGGTACAACAGCAAGAGCTTCACGCTTAGTGGTGGGATAGTTACTTTTAGCTATTGTTAGAATGCGATTGGCATATTTAATGGGCCTCTTAACATTAACATCACATCGTTGCTAGAGATACTTGCTGTTCGCAAAAGAAATGGTTGGGAATAGTCAGCCTATTTTCCCGTTTTCTTGTGGCCGGCTAAATAGTTCGCGATATATCTTTCAACAGTGGCATACGAATTCTGTAAGTATTTGCTTTTATTTTCCTCCATTTTCTTTTTTTTCACTGGACAATATCTGGACACTACTAAGTGATTACCTCCACAATTATTGCGGACTATCTCTTCTACGTTGCATAATTAATAAGAGTGTTTTCCAACACATGATGACCAATTTCTAATTCTTCTGAATACCTTAGCGGAATTGTTAAAATTTAGGTATTTAAAACATTGAAGCTGTGGAGGTATATATTGATTAACTTGGTATCTAAATACTTTGATGTCAGCATATTGGGGCAAAGAAGCTAAGACAAATATTACTATCACTGTACCCATAAGTGTCAATATGCCATCGACTTTCCTCATCATTCTTTTGATAGAAATAACATCAGCATGACCACTAATATTCTTATATATCTCCTCATTGCTCAATTCGTTGGGTACGTATCTGAATTCTCCTACTTATTCAGTTAAGACGGAGGGAATAAAGGCTTTCAATTTATTTTTAAGTAAAATATCTTGAATTTTTAGAAAACTGTTAGAAACTACTGCTGTTTTGAGTGATACACCAATTTTGAGCGCATTGGTTCTGTGTACTCTAATTATATTTTTAACATTGTCGCAGAATAAATTTGTTACGAGTGATAGGGTTTTTATTCCGTACTTTGTCACTTTTGCTGACTCAAAATAAACTATATATTCAGTTATATCATTTTCTAGAAAAATCTTGTAAGGTGGCGCCCGTGTTGGACGTGGACCAGCCATGGGCATTTTTTGAGTTTGCCGCCAATATTTTAGCTGTCATACCAACTGTTTTTAACGGTGTTTAATGTTTTTTAGTTGAGCTGATTGGAGGGGAGGAGAATAATATTAAACTTTTGAAATTACTAATAGCATTCACGTTTACCTCCTTTCTGCTGTGTGTGTCTAGATGATCTTCTATAGCCTCATCTATATAATTGTACGTTGCATATTGCATGAAACCTGAATTTAACCTCGAGCACATTCTTTTAAAATGACCTGTAATGTCTGAAACCCGACATAGTTTTTAAATTAAAAATTAATTTATCGGTTCCTTCCATCATGTCTGGCATACTCTTGAGCGTGAGGAATGTGGCTGCCTATTTGCTCCGACTGCCTTGCTTGTTTTGTAATGTGGTGCACGTTGGTGATTGCCTTCAGTGTTTTTGCTCCCACCCTGTATCACAGTTGTTGCCGTCTTTGCCTTCGACACGCCATCCCATATAAATTCTTTTGATCCACTTGCCTGATGTAAGGCTGCCATCTGTTGGGTTTCTGTGCCTCGACCTTCCCCCACTGCCGCATCATCATTCAGCAGGTTACAAACTAGTTGACTCTACAAATTGTGGTTCCAATCATTTCCAAAGTTCCAATGTTTAGACAATCTTTTTAATTTTGTGATATAATCAGCAATAGACTCGCTCTGTTGATGTTTCCGTTGTCTGAATTTGTATCTATTCTCTACAAAGCTTCCACATTAAATAATTTAACAAATACAAGCCTCGCATTTTTTCAAAGCTGAACATGTAAGAGAATCCGAATTATTTCCACCACAAATATCTGAGGAATCTGGGCCCATAATTCAATTTGTAGTTTACCTGAACATGTATTAGATGTCTCTCACGACATGTCTGAAAAACCAGAAGTTTTTCCGCTTTGTATGACGTCCGCTTATTATGACGCGTTTGTAAATTCCTTTCGATGTCATTATAAACGGATTCGACTGTATTTAGGAACATCGATTTACATGAGCGTTTACCATTATCCTAGTGTACGTAGTTATTGGGCTAACAAGCATGGGTTTGAGGCGATAATAAAAGCGATGCCTGTCAATAAATATGAGAAAATAAGACGTGTTCTTCACTACAATGATAATAATAATCATTTACCAATAGACTATCCCCAGCATGACCGACTTCATAAACTTCGTCCAATAATAGACCATTTGAATAAAAAATTCTCCAGTATTCCACTTACCCAACGTTTGCCCATTGATGAACAGATGTGTTCCACCAAAATGGGTCATTTCTTGAAACAATACTTACCCAACAAGCCTCACAAATGGGGCTTCAAGTTATTTGTTTTATGTTCACTGACAGGTTTTGCATATCGCTTTATTATTTATTCTGGTAAAGAAAAAGAAGATCGTTTGCCTAATGAGCCCGATATAGGAGTTGTGTCACACACAGTCATAAAACTTGCAAGAATAATTCCCCGAAATTGCAATCACATTATTTACCATGATAATTTCTATACTTCATTGCCCTTGATGTACTATTTGCCAAGGAAGGTATTCAATGTGTAGGCACTGTGCAAAGAAACCGACTCGGTAAAAATTGTAAGTTACCTTCAAAACAGGACGTGATGAAGAAACAAGTGCCCAGAGGGTCGTATGTGGAATTTACTAAACATGTCGATGGAGTAAATATAGCGTCTGTTAGCTGGAAAGATAAAAAAACAAGTTTTTCTAACTTTAGATGCCAATAGTGTCTATTTAAACGTATTGTTTGAATGATTTTGTAATTTCTGGTTCTGGTAACATTCATTAAGACTTTTCTCACGACGTTTCGAAGAGTGCAGCCTTCTTGGTCATGGGGGGGAGGGGGGGAGTAAAATATTAAAACCGCGATAAAATCCGTGAAATAGTTTAATTTAAATGTCAACACCACTGTGTGAGTGGGAATCCAAACAGGGATACCTTCTGCAAAAGTTTAACGATTAACCTTTCTCGCTTTGACAACTCTTACACTATTCTGTGACATTTCAATACCAGAAATCAGTTTCTCCATTATCCAATCAATGGGTATATTACGTACGGTTCCCAACCGGGTGATGTGGTATTACCGCTGACAATCTTTGAAGTTCTAGTATCTGGCTAGAAATAAATGAATTGGCTTTTTCCGCACTTACAGACTCAACTGAAATTCGATTACGCCCCCAATGCTTTTATGCCTCCTTTACTTATGCCACCTATATTATTTCGAACAAAAGTTGGGCAAATTTCATTGCTTTAATGGTAAAAGCAGATGCAGAGTCGGTATCAAGTCTCGAGAGCTGAACTAGAAGACCAATGTCTTTGTCAGTGTACTCTACTTTCTTGTTATTAAAATCTGAATTGATGTAAATTTGTTGGATTGAGGTGTATACATGTACGGTTTTTTTAGGAGGAATGGTAAGTGGCTGACTAGAGCTTGAGCGTTTACGCTCATCACATAAAGACGAATTTTTCTAGACAGATGGTTTAGAAGAGAGAGGAGCCCGGGGGAAGAGGATCCGGAGGGTCCGGTGGATCATTCATGACGAAAATTCGTTTTTTTTTCTTAAAAAGTATTTACTTACCAATACTAAAACTTAATTTAATTAAGTTATCAATTGTTATATTATTATATTTACAATAACAAGATACTTAAATAAATAAAAACCTACAAAATCAAGAGTCAAGAAATAAACCGAAGACACGTGTGCCCTAGCCATCAGCGTCTTCTTCTCCAAGACTCTTGATACTTGATAGTATTTTAAATTTTTCTCGCTCTACTTTTTATTGTATTTTCTCCAAAATCACAAGATTTGCGACAAGCGACAGTTCAAAAGATTTTTCCATTGAATTTCTCAGGTATTTCAAATTTTCTAGTTGGCGCCAAAATCCCAGAACAATAACAAGCATAGCAAACAGTGATCAACGTGGGCAAGAACTTTAATTTTGACTAGAATTATTGACGTACCTATTGACAGTTCACAAATTACAGTGTATTAGTTCTTAAAATAAATAGTAAGATGGGGCAAGAAATTTCTTCATTCAACCGTATGTATAACGTAATCAAGCATTTTTCGGTTTTTATTTATTTTTCTCGAAATTATGTATTTAAAAAAAATACATAATCGAACTCAGGATAGAAAAATTAAGTAACGGTATTTTTGTTTAAGGCACGTTTAGATTTTGAAATGTTGTCAATTGTAATATTACCATGAGCAGCAGTGCACAAGGTCTGTGCATTAGCAACCATTATTGCAACAGGTGTATCTATATGGTAATCATGTAAAATATCCTTATTATTGCACATATGGCTTCTCGCACCAGAGTCAACACACCAAATATCACTAGTTACACTGGCTGTTAGTGCCGCTGCTGTTAGTAGAGATTTATTCGAATGTCTTTCTTCACTGTATCATTTTTCATCCTTGATGCTTCTTGGGTCTACTTAGGAGAATCTTTGCTGCTACATATGTCCCGGTTTCTTGCACCTAAAACGACAGAATACTTTGTGTTGTTTTTTAACAGCAAATGCCACACCAGTTTTAATAGTTTTCTCTTCTCTTCGCCGACAGTCCTGCGTCAACTTTGATCTTACCATGTCTGAGGTAATTGCCAAGTTGGGGTTTTCTATGGCCATAAAGAGTGGGTCATAGTCAAAAGGTAGTTAACATGATAATAGCCAAAAAATCATCACCTAAGGCGGCACCTATATCTTGCAATTGTTGTGAAATATCGCGAATCCTCGTGAGATAAGACTCCATATTGGGGGATGCATCAAGTTTCAATGCAAATAAGGAGCGAAGTAGTCCAAGACGTCTGCATAGAGATAGACCTTTGTCCTCATATGCCTTCTGGAGATTACTCCATACTTCATGACCTGTTTTAGCACTGTGAACATGGCTCAATATATTTGGCTATAAAAGAAGATAAATACGCGCCAATGCCTTATTTTAGGGATATTCACTTAACATCGATATATCGAATTTATTCGATGTTTTCCATACGATATATCGGATTGATTCGATGTTTTGATAAATATTGTTTGTATTTGATATATCAATATATTTATTTATAGAAGCATCGAATATTTGCTTGTTTTGTGAAATTTATAAAAACCTAAATAATTCTAACTTGATAATTTTAATTTTAAGGTGATAACACCTGTAAAACTCGGATTTATGCTCATTTAGAAAATTTGAAATTAAATATCTCGGGGTATTGTTCGCAACTGCATACAGGAAATAAGTAGGTTGACCCTTGGTCTTGCGATTGTCTGTGGCAATTCTTTTTATTTCATACGATATTTTATATAAAATCATGCTTATTAATGGCCTAAATTCTCAAAATTAAATCATTGTGCTTCGATAATACACTACGAATTGGCGTTACTTGAAAGATTTTATCACACAACGCGTTAATTTTTTAGTACATACCAGTTCTATTTTATAAATATCTTCATTGTTTAAAGAGAAAATATAGAACTTTAAAAAAAAACTACATTTTCTATAGGCGCTAACGAACAGGAATATTTGCTCCAAGGTTCATCTAGGCGTTTATAGCCTACTTATGACGACGTCATTTACGATGCAGACTCGTAAGTTAGATAAAATATTCTTAAATATTTATTTTAATTTCTACTGTTATTAGTAAAAAAAAGTACTTATTAATTAACTATGATACATTTCGACATGCTGTTTGGCTCGGACTTATGAACTGAACCTATTCGCATTTCACAATGACAGTTATGAATTATGATCAGTTGTCACTCGGATTAATAATTTCGTGTGTTTATCCAACCATGCCCTGGTAACTTCGAACTAAATTATAATTTTTTAGAATGAGCGCCATCTCTCCTCTATACTTGGCACTAATTTCTTAATATCTTTTGTCAGTGTGACTAGTTCATTATATGGTAGTTTTAGTACGTATAAATTTTGATAATTCTGTTTTTTTTTTATTTAACCTAGAACTAAACAAGCAGTTATGCTTTTAAAATGAATTTTATTACTTCCTGTAAAAATTATCTACAATGCTTATTATTTTTAAATAAATTTGGACGAATAGAAATATTTTTAGTGTTTTATAGTAGTTTACTGCTAACAAACAATAGCAACTTCTAGTAAACTTCACAAGATATTTTTCTGTCGGTATATTTGTATACTCGTGCGCATTTTCTTGTGATTTTTGTTTTTTTGTTGTATATTTGCGGTGAGTTGAGCTTCAGTTCTTCTGTATTTAAGAAATACCTCTTGACTTTGTTTGTGTAAGTGTTTGTGACATACATTAGATAGGCCCTCCATAAGAAATTTGAATTATTTATATCAGTGTAGTGTTGTTTGTAAAACATTTTACATAGTGTCCCGGCAAATCAGTCAATGTATTAATAAATGTGTAAAAGAAATAAATTAGTTTAAAATATACTATTGTATTATTTATCGTTGAACTAGGTCAAACCGTTACATTTCTATCCATACGTAGAACAAAGTTTATCTGCAAAACACTGATTCTGGCACATAATAAAATAAATTCCTAATTTGTTATTTACATAACAGCATATTATGTTCCAAAAATTTTTTGTTACTAAGAAACAGTGTTTTACAATTACGACTTTTTCTACCGATGGGTCGACATAGAATTAATATATTTTGAAAGTTGGAAACCTATATATGCATATACATGCGTAGGTATATTTATTTTATTTCGCTGCATGGCGTTCAGATGTCGCTCAACGTTATGAAATGACAAACTGAGAGTTGCCGGTCTATTCCCAGTATTATATATTAGTCTATGTATCCAACTACTTCGTTCTCTATAATAAAAATATATATTATTTCTGCTTGAATTTGGACTCTGATGATATCAGGGGGCCTAGACAAAAGCCAAGCGTGACGTTAACCGTACTCGCTAATGCCTAATCATAAAACGCTAACGCTTAAACGTCAACGTGACTAAATCGGTAGACAAAGTACACATTGTACGCTAGCCGCCCATTCCGCAGGTTTACACGCTAACGCCCGAAATTAATAATGTATCTACTATCCAAGACTGAAACCTATCTTAGATTGCCGACTATCTTTCGATTGGTCTCCTATCGGCATGCCAATATCTTAACTCGCCTATCCTTGCTTGTCTTCATCGATAGATCGCTGGCAATCCTTTCCAGATGCGTTCCCTCCTGACCATTCCATTTTATGCAGAATATTCCATTCGTAAAAAAAATACTTTCTGTATTTTCCACACAAACTATTCGTTTCAATATTTGCCTAATTGCGAAAAATAAGACTTGGAGTAATAAAAAAATATTTTATGTATTTTAGCCCTCAAAGGAAATAATTTATAATTAGTACATGTCATATTTAAGATACAAACTTTTTAATTAGTTTCAAAATGGAACGTGAGTAATGTGGTTGCTAACATATTTTGACACTGAAGTTTAATAACATTGTTCATAATATATTAATAAATCTTTAAAGGATTTAGTTTTTAGTATGAAGTACGCAGTAAAATCGGTGCCATATAATAATAATTGGACTTTGTACACATTATCCAGTGTTATGGAACTAATTACAATTCCGTTATACATAATTGTTGCATAACTTTAACCGTTTATGCAGCGCACGCAACGGAAGCTCTCAAAAGTAATCAATTTTAGCAGTTTTTGGTCCCATTGGTCATAGTGTGATGATATACCTTATAATAGCCATCCTCAATAAATGGGCTATCCAACACTACAAGAATTTTTTAATTCGAACCGGAAGTTCCTGAGACCAGCGCGTTCAAACGAACATACTCTTCAGCTTTATATAATAGTATAGATAATGTATGGAAATTTTGCCTGTTTCTATGTTTTTACTTTCAACTAATAAAACTATGTTAATTTGTAATTATTATTTTGAATTACAAATGTAGATAAGCAATAAAATAAATAGCAGTGATTGTAAAGGTATTTTATTTTACTAAGTAAAGAAGTTATTTGTTAATGCTGTTCTTTCTCCAACATCTTGATTCTCTATATTGTCCTCATAATTAATAATATCAGCAGTTGATAACTCCACTTCGGTTGGAATTTCCTCTAGCCTGTGATTCCGACAAATATTGTGCAAAACTGCAGTTGCAATTATTATTGTTTGAACTTTAAGTAAAGATAAACATAATGTCAATGCAATCACAGGGAAGCGACGTTTCCATGTACCAAATGTCCTGAAAAAGATAATATAAATATTTCCTATTCCTCAGCAAAAGTTGATGGAATGGAGAAACACCATAGTTCCTGAAAAACGATGCAATTGCCCCTTGTTAGTACCTATCTAATAGTTCGGTAGGTACGGTATTTTTGTAAATAATGTCAAAAATTATTTACCTTGTACATAGAAGTAACACGAATATACGAGATCAGTTTAACTAACACTGATTGGCAAGCAGATTTCGAAAGCCTAATCTAAACGTGAAATCAAACTCATCCAGGGTCTGCATGTAGTTAACTCTTCATTACCCGTGATGAAGCCCGACTTTCAGTTTCGCTATTAGTATCGCTAGTCCCTCCAAATCACTGTCGTCACTGTCACTAGAGAATATGGATATTTCCATTGCCTTTTCGTTTCCCTTAAAATCAGTGTAAGCGATATTCAAAACATATGGAGTAAACTGAGGAATTGGTCCGATTGGAAAATGCGATTGTTTACAACAATCAAATCAAATGTCAAAACGGGTAGATAGAGTATTGGCAAGCGTAAACTGTCATTTTCAAACAGAGGGTAATCTATGACTGTAATCCGTCCTCTCAAAGATCGATTATTGTTAGAGATAGCTTACTCAATCTACAGCTTGGTTATTGGCATGCTTTATCCATAAAAACGAATGAATTATCAATCTTAGATGGCATACATTGGATTAGGATTGGTTATTAATTTCGGGCGTTAGTCGCGTCGAATTCTATTAGTCTATGGTATAATGTGAGAGATTGTCAAATGCAATCATCCATCTTTGTAGTTTGCATTAATTTCGGCGCGAGATTGCCAGATTTGGAATCTCGAGTACCTATATGCAAACTATGCAAAATGTGGTTTTGTGGTTTGAAGCTGTACTTTTATGAATATTGTTGTATACCTAAATATAAATACTTAATAAAATAATAATAAATAAATTTAAAATATAAGCATAATAAAATTGTTCCACTCTGTAGGTGGAAATGGTATTTTTTGTTGTTGTTTTGTAATGCTTTCTTATAAATCATTTATGCACAGGTATTATAATACTTTTTTAAATGAGAACTTACTTTTTATTATTATTATGTATGGAAGATCATCACATAGACGTCTTCAATCAGACGAAAACATTCTTTACTTAATCGAAAACGATTGTTAAATTACAATTCTTGCTAAATTATAATTTTCTTCATTTCGCAGCGATATATTCTTGTTCGTCTCTGACAATGATATTTCGTTATTAGCGGCCCACAATAGTTTTAAACTATGCATAATGATGTAAAAAAAAAATATTTCACTAATTTTCCAGTTGATGAATACCGTAGCGTGAGGTCTACAACTGTTGATAAATGATACGTGAATCGGTGACGCTAAATAGCAGTTTCAGTTGTCAAAAATGACACTTGTCTACCATTTGTATGTTTCATTTCTCTATGGACTGTTTATTAGTCACGCTAACGTTAACGTTTCTTTCCGAATGCCGAATTGAAAATTTTTGTCTACCAATTTTTGCAGCAGTCACGTGACTTCTCTTCAGCATATGTCATTTTCATACATTTTGAACTTTCCGTAAGAGTGAACGCTAACAGAAAAGGGTTTTTGTCTAGACCCCCTGACTCGCTTGACCTTGGCTACTCTATACTGGATTCGATATACTTGGAACATTTGACTTGGCTTTATTTTACTGGAATCAGTGTTACTTACGAGTGGTATTAGTTGTGTGTCGTATTTATACACTCATAAATATCATGTGAAATAAGCGCAAACCCTATGCAGGCGTGAAACTTCTTAAAAGATGGAGAAAAATCAGCAGGTAGTCAATTTTAAAAACCTAATTATCTCACAAACTATCTATTTATTTTTCATGTTTAAAGTTCATCATCAATCAAAAAAGGAACCATTTGTAGCTTTATAATTTGTTTTTGTTATTAACATTATTTTTGTAAGCATTACTAAATAATCAGTATCCTTAGTTGCATAAAAAATAATGATAAAAATACTACTGTTTATTGTCAATTTTTATAATTGCATTCTTCTGGTAAACAAACTTTATTTTGTCAAAATTCTTTTCACATTAAATTAGTACTACTAGTTACTACATAACCCATTGCTTAATATTTTTAAGGTTTGAGTTTGACGTCACATAACTTTTACAACAAATCATGAGTCAGCATTATTACATGGTCTATGACAAAAATGAATATTTATATATTAATAATGAATAGTGTTGAGATATGTTAATTAAATGAGTATAAATATTTTGTCTTGACCCCTCTATATTTTTATCCAATTTTTCTTAGGTCTGTTCAAGTATTACATAAGCAGACTTCTAGTATTTTTATCTCCTGTCCCGCTTGTTAGCAAAAGCCCTTACACCTTCTGCCTCCACATATATAAACATAGGTATAATGTGTAGAAATTCTGTTAAAATTTCTTTATTGTTATTTATAAGCAACTACAGTATTACATGTTGCCCATGGCACCATCAGCATACACAATACATGCGTACGAGTACAGACAAATAGGGATGTCATATATTCTCAATCAAAAATTACATATTTATAAAAAATATATATATTGCTTTGGTGTGTATAGTCCATATATAATAGTCCTTAAGTATTGAAACTATAACATCTAAATTCCCAGATCCCAAGTTGTGCCAGTCAGCCTGATCAACATTCTTTAATCGGGATGCACCACGTGGAGGTATCCTGACGTTGCATCCCTTCTTCTACCTGCCCCTGGGTTATTCCAATAGGGAGTCAGCACAACACGGAAGTTCATGCACGACGTAGATAGGACTTGGCTTTGTTTCTACGTTGACCGCCTGTTAGACAACTGCCTATAATGAGTTTATTTGTGAAATATTATACTAAAGAATATATAATTTACGAGATTTATACATTGATTTATTACCCTATATACCAATTTACTCTTGTGACTAAAATTATTAGAATTAAAGTGAATTGCATATACTTGGCAGCTATTCAGACTACAGGGCAGAAAAAAACTTGCTAAGATTAGCCTTTTTTTTTAATTTTTATCCAATCTAAATTACCTTATTATTGGCATGTGTATCACTTTCCTGGGGGTCAATGTAGTATCCTAGACTAACTCTTGGATCTGTCCTCTGTGCCTAAGGGCACGGCCAGATATTGATTTAGAAGCCAATTGGCCTCAAAACAGAAATTCAAGATGGCGGATACTCTTCTAAATTCTAACATGGATCTGTCCTTTGTACCTAAGGGCACGGCCAGATATTGATTTTTAAGCCAATTGGCCTCAAAACAAAGAAATTCAAGATGGCGGCTAATTTTCTAAATTTTAACATGGATCTGCCCTTTGTACCTAAGGGCACGGCCAGGTATTGATTTTTAAGCCAATCTGCCTTAAAACAAAGAAATTTAAGATGGCGACCACTTCTCTCGATTATAACATGGATCTGTCTTTTGTACCTAAGAGCACGGCCAGATATTGATTTTTAAGCCAATCTGCCTTAAAACAACGAAATTTAAGAAGGTGGCCACTTTTCTCAATTATAACATGGATCTGTCCTTTGTACCGAAGGGCATGGCCAGATATTAACTTTAAAGCCAATTGGCCTCAAAACGACGAAATTCAAAATGGCGACCACTTTTCTCAATCCTACTAATAACATTATAATTGCGAAGTTTGTCAGGATGGATGTGTGTATGTTTGTTCCTCTTTCACGAAAAAACTACTGAACGGATTTGGATGAAACTACAGTAATATTGGTTATACATCAGAATAACACATAGGCTACAATTAATAATGATTTTGCGTAATTTGGTCATAATATTGATACATATCAACGTACGCTGCATAAACCGTTGGAATTAGACAAAGACGATGTACTGTAGGATTGTTTAGTTGACCTTGGAAAGCGTGACTCTTATCCCGGAAAACTCCTTCACGGGGGCGAAATCGCGAGCAAAAACTAGTTCTAACAAATCGGTCTTTTATATCTAAGGGCACGGCCAGATATTGATTTTGAAGCCATTGGGCTTATAAACAAAGAAATTAAAAGTGGTGGCCACTTTTATCAATTCTGACACTTTATCAAGATTTTAAACCCTATCGCAAGCCAACAAACGAAATCTAAAAGGAGTAATTATAATTAAGTTTTTGAACTAGCAGTGCCTTCACGAGTAAACATCGTCGCGTTTGTGTGGCCTTAGATTATTTATCTCAAACACCCCTTCAAACCTCTTAGTAAGACCCAAATCCGAAAATCTGAACGAACTATAGTCAAATTTTCGGAATTCCAGATACTTGCATTTTTATCTAGTGGTAACAGAACAAAGAATACAGTAAGTACAGTCTGTTCAACAAGACCGTGACCGCCATTATTCAGAAAAAATGCGCCACAGCGCCATCTGTTTTTTTTTTGTCGTAATCTTTCACTCATTCTCTAATGCGCAATTAACTTCCAGTGGCGTTCAGCATTGTTGATAGTAGTGTTTTGTTTATTTTTACAATGAGTGTAAAATATTTGAAACGATACGAAGCAGTATTTCTTGTTTACCACTCTAAAGGACCGAAGCTAACATATAAATCAGCTGCAAAACATATTAAAAAGTCGGAAAGTTTCGTTAAGAAATGGGTAAAACGATTTTCAGAGGTTGGGAACGTGGACGACTTGCCGGAGAGGGGATCAAGCCGTGTAACAACTGAACAGGAGGATAGAGCGATCATTCGACTCTTTCAAAATACTCCAGGCCTTTCACTGCGTACTGCTCAATTGAAACTGCGTAAGAAGGGAATAGATATATCTTTAAATACAATCCGCAGTCGCATGAGTGAAAATGATATATCTTTTCGGTCTACTTTAAAAAAACCTTTGCTATCGGAAAAACACGTTGAAAAACGACTCAACTGGGCAAAAGAAAATTTAGATCGAGATTGGAGCAATGTTATTTTCACAGATGAATCTTCTTTCTGGGCATGGTCTTCTCTGTCGAAAGCTTGGACAAGTAAGCATAATAGGTTACTTCAACGTACCGTAAAACACCCTGTAAAAGTGAATGTTTGGGGATGCTTCTGCCAAAGTGGATTTGGTTGTCTTTTTGTGTTCACCGGTATTTTAAATGCAGAAAGAATGTGCAAAATTTATCAAAAATGCCTAATGAGATCTGAAAAAAAGTTTTTTGGGTCAGACACAACAACCTGGGTACTGCAAGAAGACAATGATCCAAAACATCGCAGTAAATTGTGCAGTGAGTGGAAACGACAAAATAACATCATTACCATGGCGTGGCCAGCAATGTCTCCAGATGCGAACTCAATAGAAAATGTGTGGTCCTACATTAAAATGCAATTAAGAGGAAGGCCAGTATTCACGGAGAAGCAACTGCGTTATCAAATTAGGAAGATATGGCGGTCTTTACCATCGGAGTACGCGGAAAATCTCGTCAAAAGTATGAATAAGAGGTGTGAAGCTATAATAAATAATAACGGCGATTGGACAAATTATTGAGTGACTGCGCAATAGCTAACATTATGTACTTTAATATAATATTTGGTAAAAAATTGTCTGATTTTTTTTTTCTGAATAATGGCGGTCACGTTCTTGGTGAACAGACTGTAGGTATGCACCTGAAAAAATAATGTTTAAAAAAGCACCTAGCAAATGAAATATTTATATTATTTTATTTATTGACATAATATATGTGCAGGACGCACATACTGAAGAGCGAGACAGCGCACTCGCGCATGCGCAGTAGGTGTGTCGAGCGAAACGACACACCTAGAGAGGGACGGACAATGCGCCCGCGCACGTGTGCGTGACTGTTTTTTAGTGTAACACGATAAAGTGATCTCACGACCGAGATATTGAAGTGGCAGTGTAGAAACTTTGTACAGATATAGTTTTAGCTTTAGCCTACCCCATGTCATAAACGGGGACATTGTATATAGACTCGTCTTGTAGTAAATAGCGTTTTTAGGGCCTTTGTGCGTCGTTTATTGATAATTTTCGTATGTTTTGTGGACTTAACTTTTTTCGTATCACACATAGGCGTATTATTTTTGTGTATAGTTATAGGTATTCAGATTGCCTATAAAACCGTGTAACTTTTATATAGGGGACTCAAGAGGTCCAACTTTTATTTGTAAATAAGTGTGAGCTAGGAAGCAAAAATGAGGCTACAAAAAGGCTCTATTTTTGGCGGCTCTCCCTACGGGATAGCCGGGTCATATATAAGTGAGTGGCCATTTTGGCATTCAGTAGTTCCAATCAGTTCGGTTCGGTCCAGTACAACTCAGCTCGAGAAAACAAGAAGCCCTGAAGTGTTCCAGCCAGGAAAAAGTGCAACAAAGGGAGAGAGCGACGTGCATGCCGCACCGCTCACGCCGCACTACGAGACGTACGCCGCTACAGTGTTCGCCGGAACTTTTGTATACTAAATTTGTCTGTATGTGTGAATATACGCTTGAAAACCTCCCGAGCCTTATTAATTGGCATTGCCACCTCCCTTTGTTATTTAAAATAAAACTACGTTGTACTCAACGCGTGATCCAGAGACAACAACCATATATATTTTTATTTGTCAGCCATAGACAACAAAACTGTTATATTATTAGGGATGACATTCTCTATAATAAACTAAACAAATATTTTAGATATCCAATATAACACCCTTCACGCAATCCAGCACACATTGTGGGGACGGAAAAGCGTTCTGTGCCGATCCTACTCCCCACAATATAAATTTCCTAATTACAATTCACGATTTGCGAGTTGATTCTGCATCATAAACTTTTTAAAACCGAATGCAATAACTAAACTTTACTTTGACTCATCTTTAGTGTCTATTTCTGAACGCAGTGTCGACGAACGAAGAAAAATAAAATTATAATATTATGCACACTGGCAACACTCATTCATGTATGTATGTACGTAATTTACCTACCTGCCGCGCCGGTGCCGGCCGAACGCGCAAGGTCGGTCTTAAAGCCTTAAATAAGGTTTTAAGGCAGTGACAAATTGAAAATAGTGACATCTGTGAGTGAACAGCTTAATTACCTAATCTATCCTGACAGATCGATCGACCATTCACTCTCCATGTATATAGTCTGTGAATTCTATACGTTCATTCTATTTACTTTCTTTCACAGTTTCATTCACTCTCACTCTTCTTGCGTCATCGGTCATCTTCTGCTCTTTGGCCGTTCTGATGGCGATAACGCAATTTAAAATAGTTATTTTGATTGTTTATATTAGACTTTTACTTGTTACTACAATTAATTACTCTAAAATAACTAAGTTGACGCATCACCTGATTGCATTGAAAATTGAGGGAAATGAAAACCTAATAAAAAGCAAAATTTGACAAAAAAATTATTAAACCTTGTGGCATTACATCAAAAAATCCACAAGGCTGGCTATTTGGAAATAAATAAAGAAAATTCGCAAGTGTTGAGCAATGTCTACTTACTTAATATCCACAGTGAATCAGTTACAAAAACAAATAAAGCTGACACAGAACCTGCTGTTCCCAGCGCTGAACCACTGCCATCCACAAGTATAGCTGCGTCAAAATATATCAATGTCGATAATCCTGTACCTCTGCCATTAAAACGGCAAAAGTCGATTCATGAAAGGTTCGAAAACAAATCTGCTTATTCGGAAAGTGGCAATAAAACTTTGAAAGTTAATGATGCCCTCATCAACATGATTTGCAAAGATAATCAACCTTTTACGATTATAGAAAATGACGGCTTTCGTAATCTTATGAAAGTAACTGCACCCCATTACAAGCTTCCAAATAAGACAACATTAACTCGCTGGGTTGATGACAAATATGAAGCATTGTCAGCTGTGTTTAAACATAAATTAAAAAGTGTAGAAAATATAACACTTACAACCGATATGTGGACAGAAACAATGAGTATGAGAAGCTTTCTTGGAATTATAGCAAGCAATGAATTAAGAAAAGCCACAGAAAAAGAAACAAATTTAATTCAATAAGTTTCAACGCGATGGAACAGCACTTATCATGTGATTGAGAGCTTTTTAGAATTACGCACTGTAATCAATGATATAATATTTCGTCATAAACAGCACCACCTATGCTCAATGCATCAGAACTCTCAGTTCGTTCTTCTGTGTTACTAGTCTTAAGACCGCTCGAAGCTGCAACCAAAGAAGTTTCTGAAGACAAATACTGCACAAGCAGCAAGGTGATTCCGTTAGTTCATTGTTTAGTTTTAAAAATCCAACCTCTCGAATTAGAAGACTCACTTGCCAATATACTATATTGGATCCCAGGTATAAAAAAAATCACTTCAGAGACGCACTTGCTTGCCCCACAGCGTCTGCTGTAGAACCTATTGTATGGCAGAAATTGTTTGCTGTATAAAAGATTTTTTTAATTGGGGACAACTTAAGGAATTCCTAAAATCGCAATTCAGCGAAAGAAAGCATTACTCCCTACTCTTGACAGATCTCCAAGTGAGCAAGCAAAGTCTGCTTGAGACAGTTAACCAATTTGCACTAAGGATAGAGACCTGCCTCGAGAACCTTCTAACGGAAATAGCGTTGTCAACGATACTTGACCATGAATTGCTTGGTCGCATAGCGGCGATGCAGGACCACGCGCTGCATCATTTTACAGTAGGTTTACTTCCACGTCTATCCATCATGGTAAGGTGTATGTCTCCTTCTACATTAAACGAAGCCATAAATTGTGCGGTAATTGAGGAGCGCACCCAAAAAACATTATACAGGAAACCTCAACAATTAAAGGAAACCAGTCTGTAACAAATATAATATTAGGCGTGATGCTGTTAGCCTTGATGCTGGGAGCAAAATTCCCCTTATATAAGCTTTAGAAACGCTGTCACGTGAGGTGGATGCAGCAGGAGATGTGACATAAAAAACAAGGATTCAGATGAAGTTTAACAATGAAGCAAGAATTACTCGGTTATGGTATTTAACGGCGCATAGTGAGCAACAAGTGATGTGTGGAAAGTGAAGTAAAACGACGCCATTAAAATAGATAATAAAATTAAAGAACTACATACGGGCATCTCTTAATCATAATGCAGGGAGCCAAAGAAAAACTTTGAGTATAATGAAAAATTTCATGCAGGAATATGAGAAAACCCCAAGACATATAAAAGAAAATCAAAAAAATATACACGTCTATAAATAGATACGCAAAGCAAAGCACTGAGAAAGAAACAAATATTTAAAATATCAATATTTTTAATGAAATAGAGCAAGGGTGGCCAACCGGTCGATCGCGATCGACTGCTCGATCGCGACAACAAGTCCAGTCAATCGTGGCAAGGCAAAAATATAAATACGTAGAACAGACCGCGCAACATACCTAATCACTAGGGCCCGGATAAATATGTAAATACATATTTTTAATTTACGCAATTTTCGTTCTAGAATTTATTCTCTACATCTATTATCGTATTTGGATTGTGAGAAACTAATTTTTATTTTCCATATTTTTCCATATTTCAAGGATACTTCCATATTTTACCAAAAAATATCACCATCATCCATATTTTCAATTTACATATATAATAGAAAACTTAGTTTAGATATAATTTGTAGGTCTTCGCGTCCACAAGGGCGCGCGGCGCCCTCGTGTGTCTTTCATTTTGTTTCATTCTGCATTCCCTGCCCCCGCCGCCCGCGCTGGTAGTACCGCGGCGCGGCGCGGCGGGCGGAGTCCTACGGCAAACGTCATACGTACGTGACGTTTTGAGCTGCTCGCGCGTCGTTGTATTTTAAATTTTTACGTACTTATCTCCATTTGTGCTACTACTACTGTCTACCAATTTAATTTAAAAATGCCCAAGGATAAACAACCATTGCGGTTCAAATTGGAAAAATATATAGAAGATTTCCGAAGCCAATCGCTAAGTACAGATGGAAAAGTACTATATTGTAATGCATGTGAAAAATCAATTTCGTCTGAGCAGCGTTTTTTAGTATCTCAGCATGTATCTACTGCAAAACACAAGGCAAATATTACGAAGAAAAATAAATTCAAGCAACAATTTTTTCCTGATGCAATGGCAAGTACTTTTCAAAGTTGTACTTTCTCGAAGGAATTGTTATGCTATGATATGTGCAGAGTGCAGACATACCTTTATGAAAATTAAACAATCCAACTTATAAAAATTTCCTAGAAAAATACTCAGGCAAATGTATTTCCGATGAATCCACGCTTAGAAAAAAATACGTGAGCGGTATTTATGAAGATTGTATAGCTAAGATTCGAGAAGATATACAAGATGGCCCCATATGGGTTGCAATAGATAAAACTACAGACACTCAAGGTCGTTGCATAGGCAACGTGATTGTCGGACGTCTGTTTGAAAACAGACTCAGCAAATCCTATTTGTTGGCGTGCGAAGAACTTCCTAAATGTAACCACCAGACATCAGTAAAGCTTTTTAATGATGCTATGAGTGTTTTGTGGCCTGATGGAGTTAAACATGAAAAAGTTTTTTTGTTACTGACGCAGCTCCGTATATGGTGTAAGCTGCAGATGCTCTGAAAGTTTTATACCCTAAAATGATTCATGTAACGTGCTTGGCACATGGTGTAAACAGATTAGCCGAATGCATAAGGTTCCAGATTAAAAATGTTGATAGTTTGGTAGCAAAGTTGAAGAAAATCTTTCTGAAAGCACCGAGCAGGATCTCGAAATTTAAAGAGTTGTATCCCGAAATACCTTTGCCACCAACGCCAGTGCTGACGCGTTGGGGTACTGTTACAACACTAGACGGACGACACATCCCTACAGAGCGTCTGTCATCCAAAAAACGTATCAATGGCCGTCATCGCAATTTTAATAATTTCATTTTCACATAGTTTATTGGTCTCTAATTTTCATCTTCTAGCAATATACAATACATATAATAAGTACATACATAACAGGTACATGGTTGACAGCGGTTGAATACTACGCCAAGAATTTTAATGAAATCAGAACCATAGTTTCTCAATTGGATGACGATTCTGCAAGTATTTTAGCCTCAAAAAAACTTCTTGAAGATGAAACTCTTCTTAAAGATTTAGTCGCAACGCAATTATTGCTTTTTATCACATAAGTTACAAAAGCCCTTGAAAATCCTTCAACATCACTGAACGAAAACCTAAAGATTATTGAAGAAATAGAAAAAAAAGTTTCTGAAGTGGAAGGCCCCGTTGCTGAAGTGACTAAACAAAAACGAATGTATGTTTTGGAAAAAAATAAAGGGTTTGATACCCTAAAAATAAATTAATATAATGCCGTGTGGAAGTTTTGGGGGCAGTGTAGACATGGCTTACATTCTTTCTGAATTATGCATGTGTAAATACGCTCCAGTCACATCATCTGACGTAGAAAGATCATTCAGCCAATATAAGGCTATATTTAGACCAAATCGTCAGAGTTTTAATTTTGTAAGTTTAAAGAAGTATGTCATTGTCTATTGCAAACAATTTATTAAAAGTAATATAACAGAAGTTGAATAATTAAGTATTTCTTTTGTTTACGCGAATGTTAGACATTGAAGTAAAACTAATTTTCGGATTTTATCGCGGTTTTTTATATTATATTTTTCTTCCGACGTTTCGAGGACTGCAGCCTTTGTGGTCACGGAACGGACTAAAGTGTTGGTCTTCCGAAAGAACTGCAAAGTCTTCGAAACGTCGGGAGAAAAATATTATATAATATAGTTAGTAATTTAATAATTAATATTAAATTTAAAGTTTTGCACGTGCGCATTCAAGCCTTTTATATCCAAAAGGGGTGGGCAGAAGCAACTTAAAATTAAGAAACTACTACTAAATTAAGAGTTATTGGTGACTCCTAATTTAATGCATTATTTGACATACTGCATGTATTTCTGTTGATAAATATTATAAATTTAGATTTTACACACCTTTATTTCTAAATTATTATTATGCTAAAAATTACCTTGTATAGATTTAATTTTTATATGTATAATTTTCAGGCACGTCACAAGAAATATCTCACGATCCAATGTTCGAGCATAATTATTACAAACTATCAATTACAATACCTTATGTAAAAAGTATGTATTATGCGTTCCGTTTGACGTCCGAAGTCCCTTATGAGAGTACATCGATTCTTTCACCTCGCCTGGTCGCTAGATGTCGCTTCTTCCGCTTCCTAGATGCGCCTACAACGCCACCTACCGTTTCCGGTCTGCATCGAAACCACCTCCCAAATACAAGCCGCCAACTTCGTCATTGTTGCGTCGTTTTTCGAACCGAGCACATGGTCGTTACGAAAAATCTACTTTTATTAGTTTATTAGATTATTAAAATTAGCTTTCGAGATTTAAGTAGAAAGTTAAAACTTCAAAACATTATTAGTTTGTCTTCCGTTACTTTAACCTCTTTGGTGATAAAAATGAGTGATAAAGAGGTTATTGCGCCTAATTCAAGTGATAGCGATAGTTCTTCGGAGTGTTCGTCGGATCAAGAAGGGCCACCAAGGAAACGCCAAAGACGTACCAGTTCACGGGATTTGGAGGAAAGGTTTGACATATTGTCACAATTGGTGAGTCATTTGAATAATATTTTAACGGCCAAATTAGCTACATCTACGGAGGCTCCACCGTTAAACGTGCAAATGAACTTATCTAATAGCAACAACATGCCACACACTACGGTTTTGATGGACAGTTCACTACAAATACCCAATGAACAGTTTTTATATCCACCCAAATTAGATGCGGGTAGTATTGTCAACTTGGACGTTTCTGTCAAAGAACCGACCGTACCAAAAGCAAATCAGACACGTGTCGAAAAAATTAAGGTTATGCAAAGATTTGACTCACCCGATTGGAACGCGGTTCGGTATACAGACGTTCAGAAAAAGTACACGGCTTTTACCGAATTAAGAGTAAATCAGGAGCTGCGACGTCTGGAGGATCCTTTTGCCCCTTTACGTTGGTTTCAAATGGAACGTAGTTTAGCAGCGCTATCCAATGCTTTTTTGGCCCAAAATGAAGCCGTAAATTCGGCTTTACAGAATCTAGTTGATTGGTCTGCCTCTAAGGACGTTCAACTTAATGCTTCCTTTATTTATGAAAAGTTAAACAAGTTAGTTGGTAATGATTCTGAATATAAGACAGTATCTCACGATATACTACAGGTGATTTGCGGGGAACGAGCCGAAGTGTTAGAATTGCGCCGTAGGGATATCGTTAAAAAATTAAAAGATAAATATATGAGAGAGGATCTGAGTAGAATTCCACCGTCTTGTGGGTACATGTTTGACCCCGGTCAGTTGTCAACATATTTACAGAAAATTGGTGGAGTAGATAAATTACAAAAACAGCCCCCATCTTCTACCCGAACCCGGGCAAAATCGCCACAGCCCTCGACCTCCTCTGCTGACGCAAAGCCGTTTCGGGGTCAGCCAAATAACAGTTATAAACCCAAACGGGCCGAAAACAAGGATTCCGAACGATTCATTCACAATAACTCGTCAGCCAAGAAGAGGGGGGGGGGGGGAGAAAATATAAGGCAGAGGGTAGAAGACCGGGATATAAAAATAAATAAATCGACAATGTTTTCAGGCGGCTGTCTGAAACGCTTTCAAAACACTTGGGCTCTTTTCAATCCACCAAATTCAATATGGAAATTAATAACAGGTCTCAGAATACCATTCAACAAGACGCCGCCATTAGTTCTCCCAACTTCAGATGTGTTAACAAAGTATCAAACTCCAACATCACAGTTAATGTCAACCGAAATTCAAAATTTAATTCAGTTAAAAGTCTTAGAACCGGCCCCCCTGACACCGTCTTTTATCTCACCTCTATTCATAATTCCGAAATCCAACGGAAAAAGTCGAACAATTTTCAATCTGAAGGCATTAAATCAGTACATGAAACCAAGACATTTCCATCTGTTCCACCATCACCAAGTGCCAAATTTTTTACAACACGGAGATTGGATAGTGAAACTGGACTTAAGTCAGGCCTATTACCACCTGCCAGTAAAGGACCGACACAGACGGTTTCTCCGGATCAGCTATCAAGGTCAACTGCTACAGATGACGTGTCTGCCGTACGGCCTGGCAGCAGCGCCACGGATTTTCGCCTCGGTAACAAACTGGACCGCAGAAATACTTCGCAAAAAAGGACTGAGGTTAGTGGTCTATTTAGACGATTATCTGATAGTACATCAGGACAGAAATACGCTTACAGCACAGGTCGAAATCGCAATACAATTTTTGACCAGTCTGGGTTGGTGTATAAATATGGAGAAATCGGTTACAACACCAACGAGGGTAATCGATTTTCTGGGAGTCACATGGGACACCAAATTCAACACGAAGTTCCTACCCTCAGAGAAAATTCAACGGATTCGTCAGATGTTGCGAGTACGACTCGAAGCCGGCAGTTGGAACCTAAAACAGGCGCAACGCCTATTAGGTCATCTCAACTTTGCAACCTTCATCACCCACCGGGGAAGGTTGCATTGCCGCTTACTGCAGCGACACAGCAACAAACTCAGAAAGTGTCCACGATCGCAGATTCAGTATCCAGAAGAGGTACGTACAGAACTACAATGGTGGATGGAGAATATCAATCAGAAGTCAGCGATTCATCTCCAAAGAATGCCGACGAACCACGTCATCACCGACGCGTCGGACATTCAATGGGGAGCCCTGGTGAACAACGATATGATAAAAGACCTATGGGAGCAACACCAGACAAAATGGCATTGCAATCTGAAGGAAATGTATACTGTGATAGCCGCTATATCAGCCAAAGCAAAGGTGCTCCAGATTTCTACAGTGATTCTTCAGAGCGACAACAAAACATTCGTGTCTTATATAAAAAACGAAGAAGGAACACGATCACGTCAATTGCTAGATCTGACCCAACAGCTGCTGGAACTAGTGGACCACCTCAACATTGTGCTCCGGCCTCACCACCTACCAGGCCTGTGCAACACCGAAGCAGATCACCTCTCACGAAATCGCGTCGCCGCCGAGTGGCACCTCACAGGCGAGGAAACATCGAGACTGTTCGGCATGTGGGGCACGCAGATCTAGACCTCTTTGCGTCACAGACAGCACATGTCTTAGCAAACTATGTTTCGCTAGACTTGTCAGACTCGAACGCTTACTTTCACGACGCGTTCAGCAGATCCTGGCACTACCGACTTGCATGGCTGTTCCCGCCGCCCAGCCTAATACCCAGGGTACTGGATCACCTCAATTCAGCCTCAGGTCAGTACATTCTCGTAGCACTCAAGTGGACGAAGTCTTTTTGTAGGCCAGACCTGAAGAATCGAGCTCTAAAACGTGGACACGGCGACAATGCTATCGCCGGCACAAGTCGGAAAGTTACACCTGGAAGCCTGGCTCATTTCGGGTGGGATGCCCTGACGGATACATGGATGCCGCAAGAGAAACAGTTATTGTCATCGTGTTGGAGGCAGTCTACAATAAAGACTTATGCCCCTATTTGGGGTAGATGGGTGAGTTTTGTCAAGAAAATAGCATTAATTTTCGTTTACCGGAACCAGTAAATGTAGCTAGGTATCTCGGTTATCTCTTTTTAACCGATGGTCTCTCTTACAGAACGATTCTTGTTCATAAATCAGTTATTGCATCCGTTTGTGAAACAATATCTGAGGTTAAAATTACTGCAAACCCGATAGTAAAACATATACTGAAAGCTATTTCCTTGGCAAGACCGGCGCCCTCTCAATTACCGATTTGGGATGCAAGGATTTTGATTAGATTCTTAAAGAGTTGCAATATAAATTTAAATAGTTTATATCAAGTATCTAGACACACAGCTGCTATTTTACTATTATCTTCTGGCCATAGAGTACACGATCTTACACTTTTACATACTGATAGTCAACATTTTATAGATAACACTGATTCTATTACCTTGCACCCCGTTTTCGGGTCGAAAACTGACTCATCCTCATATCAACAATCTAGCTGGACATTTTTGGCCGCACCGGATAAAAGCATCGATGCAGTATATTGGTTACGTAGACTAGTAAATATGACCCAAGGGACCCGGGAAAATATTACTAATTTATTCTTAGCAACTAGAAGCCCTACAAGGCCAGCTACTGCAGCTATGATTGGTGGTTGGATAAAGAGGCTTCTAGCTGATGCAGGTATTCAGGCTTCAGCTGGAAGCTGTAGATCAGCAGCCTCATCTTTAAATTGGATAGAAAACTACCATATTAATGATATCTTAGCTAAGGCTAATTGGCAGCATGAATGTACTTTTAGAAAGTTTTATCTGAAACAGATCAATAATTCTAATAGAGAGATTAGATCAGAGAAATCTCTATCGCAATATTTTCAACCTGATTCATAATACTTATCGGAAGATATTTTGATTTTTACCTAGCATCTTAGTCAATGTGTATTTAAATTTACATTGTATGTTCAATCACATTGTTGCGTTTTAATTTATTACCGTTACCAAAAATACAAGCCACCAGGAGATAACAAACACTCTCTCATAAGGGACTTCGGACGTCAAACGGAACGCATAATATTAAAATTTTACCTTCCAATAAAATTTGTATTATGCTTCCAATGACGTCCGAAGTCCCAGTAATGTCTTCCTGGGGCTATACCTTTATGAGCCG